>NC_057885.1:0-235221 GCF_019740435.1 Gambusia affinis
GAAAGGTGAGCCCCCTTCAAGGAGCTTAATGCCTGTTGTGCCTCCCTGGAGGGGGGAGGGGGTGGAGTTCTAAAACTCCACCTTCAGCCCTGCTCTGGCCAAAACCAGTGATGTCATAGTTACTTTGAAAAGTAACTTTAATCGACTACTGATTACCCTTGAAAAAGTAACTTAGTTATATTACTGACTACTTGACTTGAAAGTAACTGTTACTTTCCAAGTCAAGTAGTAACTAACTGCAGGAAAGTAACTAACTGCAGGATTAAGTAACTTTTAGTTACTTTCAGCAGCTGCTAACAACAACGCTCTGCCTCCTGTGAAAATCACATTGAGCTTTGCCAATACTTAATTGTAAGTTATTTTATAATGGTAACATCAACAATGTGTCTCCACTGATAAGGTTGAACTGAAGAGGAGATTGTACAAAAAATAAAAAACATGAGTAATTTGTGTGGTCCACTGTTGTCTGGAAAACTCTAAGAAGGATTTTAAAGCCCCCCTCCCCCCAGCCTCCAGATTCTGCGTTACGCCCCTGAGTTTGATGTCGCAGCACAGAGCTCCTCCTGCAGCTCCACAGCTCAGATGGCTGCGACACTTACCGTAATATTAATAATTATAACGGTGCTAACTTGCCATTATAACTATTGCCAACTACGGACACGTTTATTCGTGGCTGTTTTCACGTTTATTGCGCTGTTTATATTGGTCTCGATGTTTGCAGTTTTCTGGAGCGCAACGCGAAGCTCGACGTCATTCAGAGGTAATACATTAACTTGACATTAACAAAGACACAGCGGACGGATCATCCGGAAATGATGAACAGGAGAGACGGAGTAAAACTACCTTAATGACGGACAAATTCTGGGATTTATGAGTCTCTGCTTATTTCCAAGCCCAAATGAGCAACTTCACGCTCAAAAACGAGCCCAAAAGGCGCAACCCGCTCATTAAATCTGCAAGTTTACTTTTAAAAAATGAAGCCCAAAGCCGCTTATAATAATCGGACTTGTCGACAGAAACTCAAAATAGTTCCAGTTTTTCCACCAACAAAACGCGATCTCCTCCATTGTTTACATTTCTGTCGCATAGAGACGTCGGTCACTCGACAAGACACGTAGAGGAAATACGATTAAATAACAAAAGAAGATAGTAACGCAGTAACGCAAAAATGATTTTGATAAGTAACTGTAGTCTGACTACTGGATTTGAAATAGCAACGTTAGATTACTCGTTACTGAAAAAAGTGGTCCGACGTCAGTAACGTTACTGACGTCACTGGCAACAACAACCTATAAGTGGGGAAACATTTCCACTGATCCCCGCCCACACGCCGCACCCCACAGTACCAACTTTTTCCTAAATCCACAGAGTTGATCGTGTGCGTAAAAGACGTTTCTCTCACATCAGTAGACAGCAAGCAGATAGCTTTTCCGGTTTATTTTTTTCCCTCGCACCGCGCCTCCCCTAAAGTGCTCTGGCGCCCCCCCGGGGAGGCGCGCCTCACACTTTGAAAACCGCCGCTTTAGTGTAAAGCCTTTAATCAATTATTTGACGTGTTATTTAAATAAATACACCATAAAATCACAATTTGGTGCACATGTTAACAACCTGATTGTTAATCTTGTTAATCTTTCTTCAGATTGTGGAATCAATTTTAAAACCAGTAAACTGACCAAGCAATGAAAGTTCACATGGAGGATCACTTTGCACCGATTTGAAAAAAACAAAACAAACAAAAACATATTCTATTCGCTTTTAACTTGTAACGAACTGAATACTCATGCAGATATCTGCAAACTTAAATAATATTTTATTCTTAACACTGAACAAATCTTTAAAACTGTCCAATCAACATCATTAATGTTTTACACACCATGCATTCATGAAGTTTCACTCATTTCATTGAAAACAGGCACCGATATTCAAGCTCTGTGACAGTCTCGTATTTATTACAAACATAGCATAACTGTAAAAGCTACAAATCCAGCTGTGTAGGTAAGAAGGGAGTTTGTAATTTTCATCTTTAATTTTATTTCTCAAGAATCTTACAACATTTCAATTTATGAAAAAAAAAAGCAAAAATCTGATTCTTGAAGAGATATAGCATAATTAGATCATCTTTGGCATCTTAAAGCTGCAGAAATACAACAATCATCACAACATATAATCAAAACATGGCAGCAGAATTATTTGTTTCTGACTGTAAAATAGCGTGAAGCATCTGTTGCTGCTGGACTCCAATTTCCTGCTGAGAGAGAGAAAGAGGGAGAGTGAGAGCACATATTTACAAAATTAGCATGTGCTTTAATTTATCCAAAAGAAACATCTTGGATAACAAAGTTTTTACATGATTGACGAGGATGTTATTTACCGTTTTGTTGTTCGGGTCGCTAGTTCTCACCTTCACTGCCGTCGAAACCGGATATCAGAACAGTTTATTTTAAAAAAAGGGACAGAATTATTTTCCAGGCAAACATTGTCATTTTATAACACAATCGAGCAACTATGTTACTTTTAGTTGTTATAAAAACACAATACATTTCTTATAAGACTTAAAAGATTTTTGACTTTGCAACTTAAAACCCTGGAAGTGGGCCCCTGTCTCTTTAAGAAGCTCCTGCTCTTTCTGAAACTCCGCCTCCTCATAACAACATCGCTCCTCTGTTAACCCTTTAACAATGTTTTTATTAGCGTTGAAATAAGAAGTACCTCATAAAGTGAGCTCATGAGATACCAATTCAAAACAACCAGTGTTTGCCAATTGCTGCAGGCTAGTCTGAAGGAGCAGAGTGGAGGAGTTGTGGGGGAAGGACTGCTCTGTGAGGCGGAAACTCAGAAGCTTGGAAGCTGCAGCTATGAGGAGGAGCTTCGTCTTGAAGGCGGAGCTAAGTCCACCCAGGTATTTTGCACAGCTGAATGGTTGCCATGGGCGATTAAAAGATTTCTCAAAGATGCATGAAAGAATCAAGGCAACACTACTAGTACCGTATTTTCGGGACTATAGATCAGAACCGTAATCAATGTCCATCAGAAGGTACTTGAGAATAACTAGAAAAGTCAAATGTGGCAAGACAGTTTGACCTCCCAAAAAATAAGTAAATAAATGCATTTATAGATAAAATAATAATGATAATAATAATAATAATAATAATAATAATAATAATAATAATAATAATAATAATAATAATAATAATAATAATGTCACTGACCTTTCATGTCCTGGTCTCACATTAACGTAAACAGAAGCTTCCTCTGGATGATGACGCCTCTCTGTTAAAATGGCAACATGGATGAAAATTTTAATTTAAATTTACAATCCACTGAATGTTTTCTAACGACTCCTCTTTGTGAAGAGTTAAAGTTCAGAGTATTTCACAGCATTGTCAAATTCATCTGGCTTTAATCTCCTTTTAAATCACTTGGATGTCGCAGGTCTGTCTTAAAACATGAACGTTACCATTTCCAGTGGCTCCACGTGGATGAACTGTCTCATACAGGGAGGTGGTGCCTGCAGTGAACCAAAACATTTCAAGATTAAAGTTCTGATCTGAAGGCAATTATATTAATCATATCACTTTTCTGTGTTACTTTTTCCATTGACTGTAATCTTTTGTAATTACGACCCATTTGCCCTGAACAAACTCATGGAAATAACTTAACTGTATTTTATTATGTTGAGCAGCAGAGCCATGACTTCGGTGCATTAATTGTGACAAAACGTTCAGCACAAACAAAGTTCAATTATTAGAAATAATTAGCTCCATTTGGACTTTGAGCCTTTAAATTATATTTGCTTTTATGAAGATGAATCAACAAAACAAAGAAAACAAGTTCTTATAAATAATAATGACATTTATTTGGTGACCAACCATGCAGCAGAGAGCTGTAAAGGTGACCTTCGGTCTGATCCACTCCATGATTGGTGGCAGAGCTCTGGCTGCTGAACAATTTAAAAATATTAAAGTGAATTAAAGGTAAAAATGCATGAAAGAATGAGAAGTTCATGTTTAAAATGAGAAGATATTACAAACTGACCGGACGCAGCATAAATCTGTGGAAGATTGAAAAATGAATTGGCATCATTAACACCAGAATAAAATAGATGAAATGTTTTTAAAAAATTACAGATACATATTATCATTTAATAAAGTGTTTTTGGTGATAAAGTAATCTGATTTAGTGTGGGAAGAAAATGTTCTCACCATTGGACCGTTTGTATCGCCACAACAAGAGCAGGAGGACGAGAAGCGATTCCACTAATCGGTCCAACAATTAAGAGCACAAGAACGAAGAAGAGCTGACTGGACTGGACACTGGAAAACATAAGTAATTTATTGTTAGTTATTATTATACCCCAAGACATGATTTCCTGATAAAAAATGTAAATGTGACATCAAGGAATGTGACATTCTCAGTCTCTGTATGGATTTTTCTCAAAGAGCTAAATGGTTTTATTGTATAAACTGAATTAAATGGTTTATCTGAAGTTAAAAAAAGCCATGAAGCTTTGCTGTAGGAACGCTCATCTGTAAATATTTGTTAGACATGATGACAATGATACCAATAACATTTACCGGTAAATGAGAAATGAAGCTAAGACTTTCACTGTAAACAAGAAACATTAACAAGGAATTAAATGTCATTAGTGCTTTTGTAGCGTTTATGTATTTTTTTAATAGAATTATTTGGATTGGAGTTTAAATGTGGAGAAATGGACACTGACATGTATCCTGACATACTATGGTTCCTCATGATTAACCTTTAGTGTAGATGGATAAAGACGGGTTTTGTTATCCGTATATTTCCATGATCCCAGGTCAGAAACAAGCAGGAAGTGATAATCAACACTATTAACTCATTACTTGGCCGGGATATTTATCAAACTCTGTAAACTGTGTTTTTTTATGATTACAAAAATAGATATTCAATGTTCTGCAATAACTTATTAGTACATTCAGGGAGATGCTCATCTGTGTTGGGCTGGCCCAAAAAACATCATGACTCACCTGACACAGACACTGGGATCTTTTCACTCCACTTTGTCACAGAATACCAGTCGTCTCTGCGTCTACACTGACACATGTAGTTTCCACTGCTGGACTCATTAACACTGACAGTCAGGTGTTTATCATTTCCCACTTTTACAGGTTTGTCAGATTTCTTCCAGTCACACGTCCACTCAGTGGTTTCTCCTCCCTGGACCTCACATGTCAGAGTGATCGACTCACCACTGAAGATCTGAGGCCGGTTTGGTCGTCGAGTCACAAAAACCTTGTTGGAAACTGTTTTCATCAGATAGGGACATTTGCAAAACAAACCAAAACATGAAAATAAATTAAAAATACCTCATAAGTTTAAGCTCAAGTGTAAAGAATAATCAACTGCATTTTAACAAAAGTATTTGAACTTACAGGTTATATTGAAGCTCACTTCGTTACTTACAACACTGCAATAGTCTCCATTTCCTCTCTTTCCAATACATCGGTATATTCCTCCTTTTGTTACTTTAATTTCTCTGTTTCCTTCTTGAATGACTTCAACTTCAGGTGTGTTTTGGGTTTTTGTGACCCATATGTATTTCCATCCAGTAGAGGGCTCCACTGAGCATCTCAGTGACACACTGCCCCCTACTGGTATGGTTGTGGGACCTGCAGTCAGTTTGGCTTTGGGTTGAGCTGATGTTAAAATAAAAACGTCAATTATTCAGTCAAGACGTGTAGTTATTCTTCAGTCAGGCAGACTGCAAATATTCAAAGGTCTCATCGTCAAGTATCTTAATAATAGTTGTCTTAATTTAATGACCCAAACTCTTTCTGCACAAGGATTTCATTTAAAGTAGAATAAACAAATGAAGTTACTTTTTAACTCCCTAAGGCAGTCAAATTGAAAATCCACTTGGACTCACCAGTAACAGTTAAAGAGACAGTATCACTGCAGTCGGTATCACCAGAGCTCTTCCTGAGTCCACAGCACTGGTATTCACCACTCTGATCGATTTGGATACATTGTAATGTGTAGCTTTTGTGCGGGTTGAATTGAAGAACTTGTTCTCCATTTCTTCTAAGCTCATATTGCCAGTCGGTCTCTTCTCTTTCACTCATGTGACAAATGAACGTCACGCTCTCTCCAGGATAAAAAGTCGACCAGTTGGGATCAATAATCAGCACAGGATCTAAAACAGAACCAACATTCAGCATGTTTGTCTTTTGATTTATAACAAAAACACATCAAGCTAAAAATTAAAAGATAAACATAAAATAATATCTGATGTAAAAGATAAACTGGATTCTTTTCCTGAGAGGATAAATGATTAAAATTCAGATTAAAAGTTGAAGTTACCTTGAGTTTTTCTACAGCAGATCAGTGTGTTCAGCACTGAAATAAAGGTTGAAAGTTCATCAGCATAAATAATAAATTTATTAAAAAATATTTTCCAAACCCTCTCACTCAGCTTTGACTCTTTTTTTCTGTTAAAAAAAATTTAACTAGATATTAAATGGAAGATATTGAGTATTTATTTGTTCTGATAAGAATAAGATCAAATGTTTTAGTTTATTGTTGATTTTCTGATGAGTTAAAACTTCATTTTATAAACTTCACATCCTGACTGAAGACAGAACATCTGCAGACGTTTTGCACGACGACCGAAACGTCACACTCATCTCTGGAAAAAAACTGATAAAAGTTTTTAATGAATAATTTCAGTCTCTTGTTCATCTTTTTCCACCAGGGGGTCTTTTTGTGAGCTCTAGTGTCCCTTATATGCAGTGTTGGCATAGTTACTTTGAAAAAGTAACTTTAATCGGACTACTGATTACTCCTTGAAAAAGTAACTTAGTTATATTACTGACTACTTGATTTGGAAAGTAACTAAGTTACATTAAAAGTAACTTTTTAGTTACTTTCAGCAGCTGCTAACAACAACGCTCCACCTCCTGTGAAAATCACATTGAGCTTTGCCAATACTTAATTGTAAGCTATTTTATAATTTGTAATGCGTTACTGACGTCGGACCACTTTTTTCAGTAACGAGTAATCTAATGCGTTGCTGTTTCAAATCCAGTAGTCAGACTACAGTTACTTATCAAAATCACTGTGCGTTACTATCTTCTTTTGTTATTTACCGTAATCGTATTTCCTCTACTCGTCTTGTCGGTGACGCGTCTCTATGCTACAGAAATGTAAACAATGGAGGAAGATTTTGTTGGTGGAAAAACTGGAACTATTTTCAGTTTCTGTCGCCAAGTCCGATTATTACAAGCGACTTTGGGCTTCATTTTTTTTAAGTCGCAAAATTTAATGAGCGGCGGGTTGCGCCTTTTTGGGCTCGTTTTTGAACGTGAAGTTACTCATTTGGGCTTGGAAATAAGCAGAGACTCGTAATAAATCCCAGAATTTGTCCGTCATTAAGGTAGTTTTAATCAGTCTCTCCTTGTCCATTATTTCCCGGATGATCCGTCCCGCTGTGTCTTTGTTAATGTTAAGTTAATTTATTACCTCTGAATGACGCCGAGCTTGCGTTGCGCCCAGAAAACTGCAAACAACGAGACCAATATGAACAGCTTAATAAGCGTGAAAACAGCCACGAATGAACGTGTCCAGAGTTGCCAATAATTATAATGGCAACTTAACGCCATTATAATTATTAATATTACGATAAGTGTCACAAATCTGTGCAGCCATCTGAGTTGTGGAGCTGCAGGAGGAGCTCTGTGCGCTGAGCTTTGAGACCAAACGCAGGGCCGTAACGCAGAACCTGGAGGCTGGGGGGATTTAGGGGGGGGCTTTAAAATCCTACTTAGAGTTTTCCAGACAACAGTGGACCACACAAATTACTCACGTTTTTTATTTTTTTGTACAATCTCCTCTTCAGTTCAACCTTATCAGTGGAGACACATTGTTGATGTTACCATTATAAAATAGCTGACAATTAAGTATTGGCAAAGCTCAATGTGATTTTCACAGGAGGCAGAGCGTTGTTGTTAGCAGCTGCTGAAAGTAACTAAAAAGTTACTTTTAATGTAACTTAGTTACTTTCCAAATCAAGTAGTCAGTAATATAACTAAGTTACTTTTTCAAGGAGCAATCAGTAGTCCGATTAAAGTTACTTTTTCAAAGTAACTATGCCAACACTGGTAGTTTTTCACTGAAATAACCTGTTTGAAGTTGCAGCAAACTTTGCAAGAACGAATGATTAAACTAAGTAAAATTACACAAATATAAGTGAAGATAAAGTAGAAATTACAGCAGACAAGATGTCAAAGACGATGTTCTTCTAATCTGCGTCCTTCATACAGATAAAGTGATATAGCCTACTTACAGAGTGAGACCAGAACCCTGGGTGAGATGTTCCCCATCCTGACCTCAACCTGGAACCATGTGTTGCTCTGCGTTGGTCCAATAATCTTCCTTTCATAACAAGCTGCCTCTGCAGCGTCTCCAGAGAAATGGAGCCGTCTGAAACACGATCGACGTTTTATCTGACAATGACGGGACAACGTTTATTTTAAACACTGACATCAATGCACTGAGTTTCTGCTGCGACGTTTCCGGTCCAATGATGAGAAGTTGTGGTAAAAGAAGAACAGGACTTTTTTTTTTTTTTTTTTTCAAAAAGGTTTAAATATAATTATTAGACAAGTGTATTTTGCTTTTCTTTTTAGTGAAAACCATAAAATAAAATTCTCTTTAAATAAACTGTAAACTGCATTATTGTAAGTTTTAAATGTTTAATCCTCTACTTAGTTTGTGTTGCCTGGCAAACAAACCGTAAAATCCCCTTCTCACCTAAAAACAACTGATGAGTGAGAATGATCTCACCTTTCACAGATATATAAGGTCTTAGGTGTGAATAAACAGACATGAGATCAGACAGTGAGAAATAGTTTGGAGTTTAAATAGATTTAAGAAGAAACTCTAAAAATGTACGGAGAGTGAAAAAAAGTTTCTGTGTTTCATTTAGCAGCGTCTGTTTGTGAGAAAGAAGGATGAAAAATCTTCTTTTCATCTGAATAATCATACACTGACCTTTAACTTGATCCTAACTTTAGCCTCATCTACAATATGTTATGTATTAATTTATTAGCTCAGCGTAAAGAAGCCTTTAGCAGCTCTGCTAACCCAGCATTAGCTGTGGCTGTGAGGTTGTGGAAAAGCATTTGGTTTTCTAATGGCACTTAATTTGCAGTTTCCTATACTAAATATTTCACTTTAGTCCAGATCTTCCACCAAGAGACGAGGAAACACTACAGAGTTTCCTGCAGAAACTATAAATACAATCATCTTCAGTGACATCCTGCTCAAGAAGTGTTGACCCAAGAAGCAGAAGTCCTCTTTAATGGTATGACGACTCAGCACTGCCCTCTTGTGGCAGGCTTTTGAATACAGACTGCAGGCCATTGTTTCAGAGTTTAGGTCTGGCTCTTCATTCCTGGTGTTTTAATCTAAATTGTCCCATTTATTCTAGTTTCAAAAGAAATAATATCTGTTTCAAGACTCTCTGAATTGTTGTTTGTGCTAAGCTAACATGGTTGTTGCAGCTGCAGGCAGCAGCTGTGTTTTTAGTGAGGATGAGGATGTTGAGCTTGATGATGGATTTGTGAGATGTTCTGCTGCCGTTTCCACCACAGCCAGTCAGACTGGATGGAGCAGGTTCATGTGAAGCAGCAGAATCCTGCAGACACACAAGTTTTCTTCCTGGATGAATCACCGGACATTCAGCCCTTTTCTGGAAATCTGACAAAAATGACTAATTAATAGCACCATCTGCTGGCCACTATCTGTAAGCACAAGTCACTGACAGAAGAAGTCTGGTGGGATTTTTTTCCCCCACCAAGGTTCACAGATTAAATAGATAATGTTCACTGTTGTTATCAGGACATAAAGTAAAACACACTTTTCTTTACTTTGCATATCTGAAAATAACATTTTAATTGATTTTGTATCAGTTTCTGCATCTCCAACTGCTACTCCACTGTTTTAATTTTGCAACTCTCTAAAAATAACAACATTGTAAAAATGCATTGATGTTTGTTTTATTTTCCTCCTGATACTTAAAACCTAGAAAGAGCGAAACCCAAAAATGTTCTTTCATTAAAGCTCTTAGCTTTTTTTTAAATTAGTTTTCGGTCATCTATTATTTCTTAAAGCAGCATGCAGGTTTGACACTCTATAAAAACAGAACAAATCCTGAACAAATGATGATAAATTAACACACTGTGATGATTGGAGCTGATTGTCATTTTCGCCGTTTCCACCACAGAGCCAAACACTCTGGATGGAGCAGGTTCATGTGAAGCAGCAGAATCCTGAACACACACAAGTTTTCTTCCTGTGTCACATGATTGAACTGACGGCCAGTTTCTGGACCATAACTTGGAAAACTATGACTCAATGTCACCATCTGCTGGCCACTAGCTGTAAATACAAGTCAGAGTGTCTTTTATTAATGAATCATTTAAATAAATAATGTCTTTTGTAGATCAGGTTATTTATGTATGTTTAATTATAATTATTTTTGACAATACTGAAAATTGCAAGATATCCACAAATGCTCTGAGTAGCAAACTTTTAGAATTTAAAATTTGATTTATTAAAAAATTACATTTTATTTACAACAAATGTTAAATTCTTTATTTTTCTCATTTGTTTGTGCTGCAGTACAACAATAAAGACCATTAGGAAACACTACCTACTATTTAATGAATACCTGAATTACGTCACTGTGTTGTGGTGGTAAGAGAGCGCCCCCCACTGGCAAGAAGATACATGCACACAACAAACTCGTCCATATACATAAGAAAAAAAAGAAAAAAACGAAGACCAAAGACAGGATTAATTCTGAATCAAAAATAGGGTTGTATTAATTAACTGATTCTCAACCCATTACATCAGCCTTAAAAGGACATTTCTTCCAAATACAAAAAAACAAAAAACTTTTGAATTTAAAGGAAAAAAGTATTTTTACATATCCCCCCGTATTTACCATTGTACTGTTGAGAAATTCAAAATAATTTGAGTAATTTTAATTAACTCAAAACAGGAAAAGTTTTGTTTGATTTAATGTCAGAATGGCAAAAAGGAAGCATTTATTTTTATAGAGTGTGTTATTAATACACACACTCTGTATATTAAAGCAAAGTAAAGCAGAACTGCCAGCATAATAAAAAACTGGAAGTGTTGAGAGGGATTATTTTAAACGCGCACAAAGCAACAGCTAAAATCAGTTTTATGAAAGGTTAATATTTGGCTTTTTACAATGGATCCTACAAATATGACATGAGTTAGAAGCTGTAGACCGAACTACACCTAGATGGTGTTATTGTTCTCTGGTCCCGAGTCGATTTCAGAATAAACAGCCTCTTCTTTTGCTCCAGGGCGCCCCCTGCCTGTGAAAGGACAACGACTGTAAGACTTCAATGTACTTTTTTATAAACAAATATTTTTTTTTCTTTTACTCGCTTTAAATTTTACATTTCTACAATAACTTTTCCTGTAAATTCTTAATTCTAAGTACAATAAGCACAAATTCACTTTTGGTTTATTTTATGTTTGAATATTTTATCACATGTCTAAATATTTATATTTTTACATACACGAGGACGGTTTACAGTGTGTAAAAACATTTAAGCATTTCTATTTTGTAAAAATAAAAAAAGTTTTGTTTTTGTCTAACATTGGTTGATAGTGATGGAAAGTACCATATTGTTAAATTGGAGTTGACTGTACCTTTCATTTCTGACTCCAGACGATAGTAAACAGCGCCCTCTACTGGTTTATTTGGAGTACCTGTTCAAATAAACAAGTCACAATTTCTAAGTGATCTAAACAAGGCTGATTTTTTTTCCTCTTTAAGTTGTTTTTGTGACTTACTCTTTCCCCCAAAGTTTTTCGGTTCAATGAGAGAGTAGGTTGCATCCCCGGGTTTATCTGCCACTAAAACATTTCAGGATTTTTCAGATCAGTTACCTGCATTTGAACATGCAGCAGTTATATCTGGTGGAAAAGATTCACTGTACCTTTTCCACTGGAGTCTGAGAAGTTGACCGACTCGTAGATATGATCTCCGCCTGCAGTGCAGGAAAAAAAGTGAACAGAATATTGCATTAACACACACGCAGCATTCTCTCTATTTCTTTTATTTCAGTGAGCAAATTCTAAAGCGTTCCTTACTGAATATGTAAACGCAATCTTATCAGTACACATGAGAACATAGCTAAAAATATCTACAGGACAAAAATTGCTTAATTTCTGACCATGCAGAGGAGAGCTGCTCTCATCAGTGTCATTCTTGTTTAATCCATTATTTACTCCGCAGCTGATTTTTGACAGTTTCCACCTAAAACAGTGTTAATGGTGGAAATCTTTTCACAAAAATGTAGCAATTTTAGGTATTTGAGGTGAAGTGATGCGATTAACTCACCCGGGGCAGCGAAAATCTGTGAAAAACAAATATATTCTTTTAACACTCCATTGTTCAAATATTGTTTTTTATACCTTCACAATGAGCAATCTCACCGTTGGACCGCCTGTAGTACCACAGTAACACCAGAAGAAGAACCAGGAGGATCCCACCAACAGGTCCGATGATCATAGGGACGACAGATGAAGAGTGGACAGGAGTGGACACTGATACTGGAAGGAACAGTGTCACGTTCATTTTGGGTTTTGTTTATTTTTTATTTAATGTCATTTACTTCTTACTCTTACTATTAGAAAAATAGAGTTTACACGTAAAACCTAAAATGTAAACTAAAACGAAAATAAAACTCAACAAAACATGTCGACTACAGGAGACACATTTTGTCCGCCAGCTGAGCAGAAACCCCACCTACAGCCGTCTTACTGACAGACACGTTTCCATAGCAACTTCTAAATCTAAATCCTTTGAACACACACTATGCTGTTTAAATAAGATCAAAGAAATGTTTACAGAAATATGTTGAATACCATTATCAATGTTAGATCTCATCAACATAATGTTGCATAAAACCTAAATGTTCATTTTAAGGGGAAAAAAGTTTTTTCTTTAGAAAGAAGGAAAGAAACAAAACATGTTCCCTATTTCCTGTTTGCAAATTGTGTCATTTTGTGGGTAGTACAGTCTTTTTTTGAAATTAGGTTTTTATCTTATGTGCAGTCTTTAGACAAAATGTTTTTTTTTTTATTATGCATCCACAGTTATTATGCATCTACATCAGCAACATATTCACCCAATGGAAAACATCTTAAAAGCATTATCATATTCTAGCTTTTTCTCCGCAAACTTCTTGACATGCCTCTTCAAAGTAATATATTACTGAAAATATTTAGAAATTTTAGGTATTTATATCATTTCCACATATAGGCCTATCTCTTCAACTGAGAATAAAATGTGCAGCCACAGTTAAAATCAGACAGGAGGGGCCAGTGTGAATACATTTTCAACCAGTGGCACATCTGCTTGCGATGAGGTTAACATTGTAGTCCCATGATTTAGTAGAGAAAAAAACCCACAAATACCGAATCATTTGGATGGAATATAATCAGAATATTTAAACTGTGTTTTGTATTTGCAGAGCACATTTCAGCAACAAGGCAGTTCAAAGGGTTTTGAAGTGACTGTTCTGGATGACGCTCTGCTAGTCTTTGGGCTCCAACCAAAACCAGCCGCCTGGTTTTGTTACGTATTGAGCTGATCCTGATGAAAAAAGGAATGTGACTCACCTGACACAGACACTGGGATCTTTTCACTCCACTTTGTCTCAGAATACCAGTCGTCTCTGCGTCTACACCGACACATGTAGTCTCCACTGCTGGACTCATCACTGACAGTCAGGTGTTTATCATTTCCCACTTTTACAGGTTTCCCAGATCTCTTCCAGTCACACGTCCACTCAGTGGTTTCTCCTCCCTGGACCTCACATGTCAGAAATATCGACTCACCACTGAAGATCTGAGGCCGGTTTGGTCGTCGAGTCACAAAAACCTCATTGGAAACTGTTTACATCAGATATGGACGGTTGCAAAACAAACCAAAACATGAAAATAAATTAAAAAACACCTCATGAGTTTAAGCTAAAGGGTAAAGAATAATCAACTGCATTTTAACAAAAGTATTTGAACTTACAGGTTATATTGAAGCTCACTTCGTCACTTACAACACTGGGATAGTCTCCATTTTCTCTCTTTCCAATACATCGGTATATTCCTCCTTGTGTTACTTTAATATCTCTGTTTCCTTCTTCAGTGAGTTCAACTTCAGGTGTGTTTTGGGTCTTTCTTAACCATCTGTATTTCCATCCAGTAGAGGGCTCCACTGAGCAGCTCAGTGTCACACTGCCCCCTACTGGTATGGTTGTTGAACCTGCAGTCAGTTTGGCTTTGGGTTGAGCTGATGTTAAAATAAAATCGTCAGTTAACACGTTTAGTTATTCGTCAGTCAGATTGAGCAAAAATATTCAAATGTCTCATCATAATATAAGACAAAAATCTATAATTGAGTTTCTCTAATGGGAATGACGTGTTATCTTGAAATAGTTAACTTAATTTAAAGACTCAAATAAAAACAAGAAAACAAAGAAAAACAAAAATAAATTATGCTATTCTGTGATTAGCTCACCTAATGAAACATAACTTTATATATAAAATAGTAAGTTTAATTGTATTTCATAGAATTTGGGTTTTCTGTGGATGCAACTGCTGAGGTCAAAATATCATTATGGGAGGAACAAAAAACAAAGCTAAAATGATTTTCTGCATATAGATTTAACTTACAGAGGAGTTAACATGTGTATTAACTACACAACTCTCAATATTGTACAAATCTGGTAGAAAAAGATCATTTGGACTCACCAGTAACAGTTAAAGAGACAGTATCACTGCAGTCGGTACCACCAGAGGTCTTCCTGAGTCCACAGCACTGGTATTCACCACTCTGATCGATTTGGATACCTTGTAATGTGTAGCTTTTGTGCGTATTGTATTGAATAAATTGTTTTCCATTTCTTCTAAGCTCATATTGCCAGTCGGTCTCTTCTCCTTCACTCATGACACAAATGAACGTCACGCTCTCTCCAGGATGAAAAGTCGACCAGTTGGGATCAATAATCAGGTTTGCGTCTAAAACGCAGCACAACACAATTAGCACATTTATCATGCAGTTTATACGGACGAGCCTCATTCTGAGTTTATAAATAAATATGAAAAATAAAACAGAAAATACCTTCAGCATGTCCGCAGCAGAGTGAATTCATCACTAAAATAAAACCGAAAACTTTTGTCATTATAAACATTAAAAGTTCACATAAACAGGCGCAGAGTGTCGCTCCGTAACGTCCAGCTCTGACACCAACACGTTCTTTTCATGTCACCAAAGTTTCCGATCAGTATCACTAGTTTCCTGTTTTGTGAGCTCATTTTTTTTAATCTTCATCTGAAAAACATCACAGCAGTTCTACCACAGAATATTTGGACATTTCCCACGCAGTGTTTTGTCAGTTTTTTAACTTCCTTAAACTAAGGTGACTCACAACAAATGAAAAGACATACCCCAGTTAAACGTTTTAGGTAACCATTTGTTTAAAGGTTAATGTTTACTTCTTAAATTAAAAGATTTATTTGATCGAAAACTAGACAAAAATATGATGTGCAAAACAAACAAAAAAATCCTGAAAAACCTTCTGGAGATAGAAGAGAACGAAGATGACACACATTTTGCACATCATTACTTTAGTGAACCTTCTAATATATAGAATTCCATCCATCCATCCATCTTCTTCCGCTTATCCGGGGGTAGCAGCTTCAGAAGGGAGGCCCAGACTTCCCTCTCCCCAGCCACTTCCACCAGCTCCTCCGGAGGGATCCCAAGGCGTTCCCAGGCCAGCCGAGAGACATAGTTCCTCCAGCGTGTCCTGGGTCTTCCCCGGGGCCTCCTCCCGGTGGGACGTGCCCGGAACACCTCACCAGGGAGGCGTCCAGGAGGCATCCTGGCCAGATACCCGAGCCACCTCAACTGGCCCCTCTCGACGTGAAGGAGCAGCGGTTCTACTCTGAGTCCCTCCCGGATGACTGGGCTTCTCACCCTATCTCTAAGGGAGAGCCCAGCCACCCTACGGAGAAAACCCATTTCGGCCGCTTGTATCCGCGATCTCGTTATCGGTCATGACCCAAAGCTCATGACCATAGATGAGGGTGGGAACGTAGATCGACCGGTAAATCGAGAGCTTCGCTTTTTGGCTCAGCTCTCTCTTCACCACGACGGACCGGTACAGCGCCCGCTTGACGGCAGACGCTGCACCAATCCGCCTGTCGATCTCCCGCTCCCTTCTTCCCCCATTCGTGAACAAGATCCCGAGATACTTGAACTCCTCCACTTGGGGCAGGACACCCCCCCTGACCCGGAGAAGGCACTCTACCCTTTTCCGGCTCAAGACCATGGCCTCGGATTTGGAGGCACTGATCGCCATCCCAGCCGCTTCACACTCGGCTGCGAACCGCTCCAGCGAGAGCTGCAGATCACGTCCTGATGAAGCCGAAAGGACCACATCATCCGCAAAAAGCAGAGATGCAATCCTAAGGCCACCAAAACGGATCCCCTCAACACCCTGGCTGCGCCTAGAAATTCTGTCCATAAAGGTAATGAACAGAATCGGTGACAAAGGGCAGCCCTGGCGGAGTCCAACTCTCACCGGAAACGAGCCCGACTTACTGCCGGCAATGCGGACCAGACTCTGACACCGGTCGTACAGGGACCTGACAGCCCGTATCAAGGAGCCCGGTACCCCATACTCCCGGAGAACCCCCCACAGGGCTCCCCGAGGGACACGGTCGAACGCCTTCTCCAAGTCCACAAAACACATGTAGACTGGTTGGGCGAACTCCCATGCACCCTCCAGGACCCTGCTGAGGGTGTAGAGCTGGTCCAGTGTTCCACGACCAGGACGAAAACCACACTGCTCTTCCTGAATCCGAGGTTCGACAATCCGACGGACCCTCCTCTCCAGAACCCCCGAATAGACCTTGCCAGGGAGGCTTAAGAGTGTGACTCCCCTATAATTGGAGCACACCCTCCGGTCCCCCTTTTTGAACAGGGGGACCACCACCCCGGTCTGCCAATCCAAGGGAACTGCCCCCGATGTCCATGCGATATTGCAGAGTCGCGTTAGCCAACACAACCCTACAACATCCAGAGCCTTGAGGAACTCCGGGCGGATCTCATCCACCCCCGGGGCCCTGCCACCGAGGAGCTTTTTAACCACCTCGGCGACCTCGACCCCAGAGATTGGAGAGCCCAACCCAGAGTCCCCAGGCTCAGCTTCCAAAACAGAAGGCATGTCGGTGGGATTGAGGAGGTCTTCGAAGTACTCTGCCCACCGGCCCACAACGTCCCAAGTTGAGGTCAGCAGCACACCATCCCCACCGTAGACAGTGTTGGTGCTGCACTGCTTCCCCCTCCTGAGACGCCGGATGGTGGACCAGAATCGCCTCGAAGCCGTACGGAAGTCTTTTTCCATGGCCTCTCCAAACTCCTCCCACACCCGAGTTTTTGCCTCAGCAACCACCCCACCGCCCCAATCAGCGTTGCCTGCCGGTACCCAAAAGCAGCTTCCCGAGTCCCACAGGCCAAAAGGCCCGATGGACTCCTTCTTCAGCCTGACGGCTTCCCTCACCGAAGGTGTCCACTAGTTCGAGGGTTGCCGCCGCGACAGGCACCGACAACCTTGCGGCCACAGCTCAGATGAGCCGCCTCGACAATGGAGGCACGGAACACGGTCCACTCAGACTCCATGTCCCCCACCTCCCCCGGGACGTGTTCGAAGTTCTGCCGGAGGTGGGAGTTAAAGCTCCGTCTCACAGGGGATTCCGCCAGACGTTCCCAGCAGACCCTCACAACACGTTTGGGCCTGCCAGGTCTGACCGGCATCCTCCCCCACCAGCGGAGCCAACTCACCACCAGGTAGTGGTCAGTGGACAGCTCCGCACCTCTCTTCACCCGAGTGTCCAAGACATACGGCCGCAGGTCCGATGAAACGATGACAAAGTCGATCATCGAACTGCGGCCTAGGGTGTCCTGGTGCCAAGTGCACATATGGACACCCTTATGCTTGAACATGGTGTTCGTTATGGACAATCCATGACGAGCACAGAAGTCCAGCAACAGAACACCACTCGAGTTCAGATCGGGGGGGCCGTTCCTCCCAACCACGCCCCTCCAGGCCTCACTGTCATTGCCCACGTGAGCGTTGAAGTCCCCCAGCAGAACAAGGGAGTCTCCAGGAGGAGCACTCTCCAGCACCCCCTCTAGGGACTCCAAAAAGGGTGGGTAATCTGAACTGTCGTTCGGCCCGTAAGCACAAATGACAGTCAGGACCCGTCCCCCCACCCGTAGGCGGAGGGAGGCTACCCTCTCGTTCACCGGGGTAAACCCCAACGTACAGGCGCCGAGATGGGGGGCAACAAGTATGCCCACTCCTGCCCGACGCCTCTCACCTTGAGCAACTCCAGAGTGGAAGTATGTCCAGCCCCTCTCAAGGAGACTGGTTCCAGAACCAGAGCCATGCGTTGAGGTGAGACCGACTATTTCTAGCCGGAACCTCTCAGCCTCACACACTAGCTCCGGCTCCTTCCCCACCAGAGAGGTGACATTCCACGTCCCAAGAGCTAGCTTCCGCAACCGAGGATCGGACCGCCAGGGTCCCCTCCCTCTGCTGCCACCCATCGCACAATGCACCCGACCCCGTTGGCCCCTCTCACAGGTGGTGGGCCCATGGCAGGGGGGACCCATGTTTCCTCTTCGGGCTGTGCCCGGCCGGGCTCCATGGGTAAAAGCCCGGTCACCAGACGCTCGCTGTCGTGCCCCCCCTCCAGGCCTGGCTCCAGAGTGGGGCCCCGGTGACCCGCGTCCGGGCGAGGGAACATGTAGTCCAACGTTTGTAAGCATCATTGGGGTCTTCGGGCTGCACTTTGTCTGACCCCTCACCTGGGACCTGTCTGCCTTGGGTGACCCTACCAGGGGCATGAAGCCCCGGACAGCATAGCTCCCAGGATCATTGGAGCACTCAAACCCTCCACCACGATAAGGTGGCAGCCCAAGGAGAGGTATATAGAATTTTTCTCATTAAAATTCTATATACTTTTGACTTAGTTTAAAATTAAGTCAAAAAAAAAAGTTACATAAGAAGAGAAGGCAATGCAAACACTGTCAAAAGTGAACATTTTGTTAATTTTTTCCATTTTATCTGCACCATTCAAACACAGGAAGTGACATCACTGCACAACAAGCATTATTTCCCAGCTTGATAATGACTTTCTGTGAGTCAGAGGAATATTTTTTGCACTTTATTTCGACACAATGCTCACACATTAGTTCTCCCACATTAGTTGTATGGTATATAAAGTGCTAAAGTCTAATTTTACAATAAAAAGCTTTTCAAAATGTTTGCACAGAAATGTTTGTGTTAGTAGTTTGTCACTGAAATAACCTGTTTGAAGTTGCAGCAAACTTAACAAGAACAAATGATTAAACTAAGTAAAATTACACAAATATAATGGAAGATAAAGTAGAAATTACAGCAGACAAGATGTCAAAGACGATGTTCTTCTAATCTCCGTCCTTCATACAGATAAAGTGATCTACTTACAGAGTGAGACCAGAACCCTGGGTGAGATGTTCCCCATCCTGACCTCAACCTGGAACCATGTGTTGCTCTGCGTTGGTCCAATAATCTTCCTTTCATAACAAGCTGCCTCTGCAGCGTCTCCAGAGAAATGGAGCCGTCTGAATCACGATCGACGTTTTATCTGACAATGACGGGACAACGTTTATTTTAAACACTGACATCAATGCACTGAGTTTCTGCTGCGACGTTTCCGGTCCAATGATGAGAAGTTGTGGTAAAAGAAGAACAGGACTTTTTTTTTTTTTCCAAAAGGTTTAAATATAATTATTAGACAAGTGTATTTTGCTTTTCTTTTTAGTGAAAACCATAAAATAAAATTCTCTTTAAATAAACTGTAAACTGCATTATTGTAAGTTTTAAATGTTTAATCCTCTACTTAGTTTGTGTTGCTTGCGAACTCTCTGACAAACAAACCGTAAAATCCCCTTCTCACCTAAAAACACGTGATGGGTGAGAATGATCTCAGCTATCGCAGATATATAAGGTCTTAGGTGTGAATAAGCAGACATGAGATCAGACAGTGAGAAATAGTTTGGAGTTTAAATAGATTTAAGAAGAAACTCTAAAAATGTACGGAGAGTGAAAAAAAAGTTTCTGTGTTTCATTTAGCAGCGTCTGTTTGTGAGAAAGAAGGATGAAAAATCTTCTTTTCATCTGAATAATCATACACTGACCTTTAACTTGATCCTAACTTTAGCCTCATCTACAATATGTCATGTATTAATTTATTAGCTCAGCGTAAAGAAGCCGTTAGCAGCTCTGCTAACCCAGCATTAGTTGTGGCTGTGAGGTTGTGGAAAAGCATTTGGTTTTCTAATGGCACTTAATTTGCAGTTTCCTATACTAAATATTTCACTTTAGTCCAGATCTTCCACCAAGAGACGAGGAAACACTACAGAGTTTCCTGCAGAAACTATAAATACAATCATCTTCAGTGACATCCTGCTCAAGAAGTGTTGACCAAAGAAGCAGAAGTCCTCTTTAATGGTATGACGACTCAGCACTGCCCTCTTGTGGCAGGCTTTTGAATACAGACTGCAGGCCATTGTTTCAGAGTTTAGGTCTGGCTCTTCTTTCCTGGTGTTTTAATTTAAATTGTCCCATTTATTCTAGTTTCAGAAGAAATAATATCTGTTTCAAGACTCTCTGAATTGTTGTTTGTGCTAAGCTAACATGGTTGTTGCAGCTGCAGGCAGCAGCTGTGTTTTTAGTGAGGATGAGGATGTTGAGCTTGATGATGGATTTGTGAGATGTTCTGCTGCCGTTTCCACCACAGCCAGTCAGACTGGATGGAGCAGGTTCATGTGAAGCAGCAGAATCCTGCAGACACACAAGTTTTCTTCCTGGATGAATCACCGGACATTCAGCCCTTTTCTGGAACTCTGACAAAAATGACTAATTAATAGCACCATCTGCTGGCCACTATCTGTAAGCACAAGTCACTGACAGAAGAAGTCTGGTGGGATTTTTTTCCCCCCACCAAGGTTCACAGATTAAATAGATAATGTTCACTGTTGTTATCAGGACATAAAGTAAAACACACTTTTCTTTACTTTGCATATCTGAAAATAACATGTTAATTGATTTTGTATCAGTTTCTGCATCTCCAACTGCTACTCCACTGTTTTAATTTTGCAACTCTCTCAAAATAACAATATTGTAAAAATGCATTGATGTTTGTTTTATTTTCCTCCTGATACTTAAAACCTAGAAAGAGCAAAACCCAAAAATGTTCTTTCATTAAAGCTCTTAGCTTTTTTTTTAAAATTAGTTTTCGGTCATCTATTATTTCTTAAAGCAGCATGCAGGTTTGACACTCGATAAAAACAGAACAAATCCTGAACAAATGATGATAAATTAACACACTGTGATGATTGGAGCTGTTTGTCATTTTTGCCGTTTCCACCACAGAGCCAAACACTCTGGATGGAGCAGGTTCATGTGAAGCAGCAGAATCCTGAACACACACATGTTTTCTTCCTGTGTCACATGATTGAACTGACGGCCAGTTTCTGGACCGATAACTTGGAAAACTATGACTCAATGTCACCATCTGCTGGCCACTAGCTGTAAATACAAGTCAGAGTGTCTTTTATTAATGAATCATTTAAATAAATAATGTCTTTTGTAGAACAGGGTATTTATGTATGTTTAATTGTAATTACTTTTTGACAATACTGAAAATTGCAAAATATCCACAAAAGCTCTGAGTAGCAAACTTTTAGAATATAAAATGTGATTTATTAAAAAATTACATTTAATTTACAACAAATGTTAAATTCTTTATTTTTCTCATTTGTTTGTGCTGCAGTACAACAATAAAGACCATTAGAAAACACTACCTACTATTTAATGAATACCTGAATTACGTCACTGTGTTGTGGCGGTAAGAGAGCGCCCCCCACTGGCAAGAAGATACATGCACACAGCAAACTCGTCTATATACATAAGAAAAAAAAGAAAAAAACGAAGACCAAAGACAGGATTAATTCTGAATCAAAAATAGGGTTGTATTAATTAACTGATTCTCAACCCATTACATCAGCCTTAAAAATGTAAAATAAAACCACCGGACAATAAAGACATGAAAAGAAAGATGATATTATTTAGCCTAAACCAGAGTCCAAGACAGAACCTGGAGCCACATTAAACTTTAATTAAAAACAACAAGTTATCATTGTCAGAAAAAGAAAGTACTGTTACAGAAAACCAGACAGATGAGATCCAGTCATGAATTCACAACTAAACAACTGAACTCTTATTAGAACTGGTGAATCGGGCAGCAAATTCTCCCAAATGAAGAAAAAATGATCAGTAACAATCTAATGAAGTCAGGTGTTTGTCTGACCTTCCTGCTGATCTGTAATTATCTGGTCTCACATAATCGTAAACAGAACCTTCTTCTGGATCAGGAGGTCTCTCTGGTAAAAGTGAAACATGGATACATAGAAAACATACATTAGTGTTTCTCCTCATGTTTTTAAATAGTTTAATATCACTCTCTGAATATTTGACAGCTGAGGATTCATCTGGTTCACATGTAATCAGTCACCTTTAATAACTTGGTTGTTTTATTACATATACGTTACCGTTTCCTGTGGCTCCACGGTTCTGGATTGTCTCATACACAGACGTGGTGCCTACAGTAAATAAAAAAATGTCAAAGAAAAGCTTGTATCTGAATGCAATTATGTAAAATAATAAGATCTATTTTGTACTTAATAGATGTTTATCCTTTCATTTCTGATGGGAATAATTGTGAGTTTGTTGCAACTTTGAATTGTTTTTATTAATCAAACTCATGGTAATAATATACTTATATGTTGTCATATTGAGCAGCAGAATCATAAAATCTGCAGATTCATTCTGACATAAAAATTAAAATAAACAAACAAAAATATTCAGGTGTTTCACTTTGTTGTTTACAGTTTGTCAGAAGGAATGACTTAAAGTAGACACTTTGATATTTTTATACATTTTATAAATCTGTGTTATGATAAAGAAAAAAGTTACAACAAAGTGAAATTGTGTCCAAATTAATACTGATGTTTATTGTGTCACTAACCATGCAGCAGAGAGCTGTAATCACTTTCAATCTGGTTCAGTCCATGATTACTGGTCGGCCTCTGGCTGCTGCTTTCAGACTGAAATGACCTGAAAATATTAAAGTGGATCAAATTTAACTATGAAACAAAGATCAAGAGTTTATGCCTAAGATGAAACAGCAGATATTTCATACTGACCTGATGCAGCTCAAATCTGGAGAAGATAAAAAAAAAAAAAAAGCTGTTTAGATCATCAACAACAGAATTAAAATGATGAACCGAATTTCAAAAGTCATATTTTAATACTTGTGATTCAATAACACATTATTTCAGGTTAGTATCAATAAAACGAGAAGAAAATGTTCTGACCTTTGGACCGTCTGCAGCGCCACAACAAGAGCAGCAGGACGATGAGAACGACTCCAACAACTGGTCCAACGATCAACATGACAGGAAATGAAGAGCCGACAGAACTGGATACAGTTACTGGAAAAACAAAAACATCGTAAAATATTTATCTTAGTCCTCATTTTATTCAACAGAAATATTTTATTAGTGTGTTTATTAAAGTTGCAGCTTTAACTTGATATTGTTAAATTGTGATTCTATGTATTGAGAAAAAAACATTTGTTCATCTCGTAGGACTGATCTATTCCACCTGGTGGTTTCTAATTTGTTTGTGTCACAACTTTAATAGCTGCATACTAATTAGAGTTGAAGGATTTTTCACTGCAAAAATAAAAGTATATATAAACATCTTGACATCTTAATGAAGAGATTGAGATTTTGCATTTACTCCAAACGATTCAAGACCAGCAGCTGCTTTAATTTTGGAAACCTTTCAGGCATTTTTGATCGTTTTGATGTGGCTGTTACAAACTGTGGTTATTGAGTGGTGAGGACGACGATGGGGTGGATCCAGGTTGCAAAGCAAATGATGATGGTTTTAATGAAGAAATCACAAAATACAAAGTCCAGGCAGAACAGGTGAGCAACAAGGCAAAGAGCTCGAACACTGATAGCAACTGGAATACAAACTGGTCTAAAACGAGGGAAAGGAAGACGACACATGACTTTAGACTAGAACCCGACAGAGAAACACAGACGGGATTAAATACACAGGGAAGGTAATGAGGGAACATAAGAGACAGCTGGGATCAATCACAGCCAAAGAGACGGGAAATAAATTAACACACAGAATAAAAACCACATCCTCACTGTGGCCAGTTAGAAAAATGTTTTACTTTAATTTTGCTGAAAAAAAGTTATTTACTGTTATTTCGAGGAAGTAGTGATGTAACTGTATCAGAGATCATAATATCATAAGAAACTAGTTTAAGGTTGAGTGAATATTGAAGTTATAAAATGAATCCTGCTGCATTTAGTTTTGCTGATCCGTCCTCACAGTTCAGTCCAGGTCAAACAAATTTGGATCACAACAATGAGCTGCTTAATATGAGCAAAAAGACATTTAAAGAAGAGAAATCTGACTAAAATAGTTCAACACTCAACTTGTTAACTTCTAGAAATTTTCTGTTTTATTATTTAGATACCTTAAAACACATATGTCAGAGTCAAGGCCCGCGGGCCACATCCGGCCCGCGAGAAGATTTTTTACGGCCCCTCGGATGATCTTGATTTATTATTAGAACCGGCCCGCAGACCGCAGCAAGCCGGCACCCCGTCTGAAAAAAAATATCTTCCTTATTTGAACTGTAAGTAGTTTAAATGTTCTGTGAGATGATGTACTTACCCATGTATCCATAACAACCGGAACTTTCAATATCCACCAAGTTATTGCCGAAATATACCGTCTATTTAAACGAGTGCCCCCCGGATTAATTACACTCTCTGCAGGTGCAGCTGCGAAGTTACCGTATTAACCAGATACTTGCTGGAAAGTGCAACGCCTCCCCTTTCAGAAACCGTTGGAATTTTTCCACTTAGCGCTACGTGTGGCGGAATTACGGTACTGCAAATTTAGATGTGTCGCCGGCGACACGTCCGGTCTAGAAGGGTTATTAGCACAGCAGTCGTCAGCATAACTTTAAAATTAACTTTCAGATACCCATCAAAAATGGCAAAAAGGAAGGTGGACACTGAGAACCGGGGGTTTCAAACAAGGTTTAGAGTTTATATTTAGAGTTTTTACTCAGTTCAAGTTAAAAAGTTAAAGTTTAATATTTGTTTTCACTGCATATTACTTCTCCTTGATGAAAGTGTTGTTTTTGATTAATAGATTTTTGCACTTTATTTTATTGTATTTCAATCCAATTATATTTTAAAAATATTTCAGTTGTGTCTGTTGAAAATTAAAGATTACTGACAGAGCCATAAGAAAATATTGCTTTATTTATCTGATCATATTGGAATATATTTGTTAGGTTTTCAGTAGGTTCAATTAGGTTCACTAGACTATATGCGTCATTTAAAAAAATTTCAATGATTTTTAAATCATTGAAATTTAAAATTTCAATAATTTTTAAATCATTGATTTAAAAATCAATGATTTAAAAATCTGATTAAATCAGTCTGGTCTGATTTAATCAGTCTGACTTAATCAGACTGATTAAATCAGACTGGCCCTCGGCTTGTAGCAAATTTTTTTATTTGGCCCTCCGTCCATTTGACTTTGACACTACTGCCTTAAAAGAACAACTTTGGGAACAATGTGCACAAAAGCAACTCAAATTATAACAGTTGTAGTTTTATTATTGTAACTTGTTAAAGGAAGTGAACAAAATAAATTAACTCCTTTTGTTCTGCAGTTAAAAATTCATAACTCAGATGAGGACTAGTCAGATTTATTCTGGTTTGTCCAAGAAAGAAACTTCATTTAATCCAACATATAAGGAAAACATTTTTTTTCTACAATTTCTTCAGAAAAAAACAAAACAATTAAATCACCTGTTATGGTTTCACTCCACTGTGTTGAAGAAAACCCATCATCTCTGCTTCTACACTGACATGTGTAGTTTCCACTGCTGGACTCAGAGACAGTGAAAGTCCAGTCTTTACTGTCTGTCCTCTGTATTATTGACCCAGATTTCTTCCAGTCACACGTCCACTCAGTGGTTTCTCCATCCTGGACCTCACATGTCAGAGTGATCGACTCACCACTGAAGATCTGAGGCCAGTTTGGTTGTCGAGTCACAAAAACCTCGTTGGAAACTGTTTACATCAGATATGGGCAGAAAATTTAAATCACATGAAAATTTTTCATTTCATAGTTCTAGTTTCTAACAGTTTTGAAGAAAACACTTACACATTATTTCAATAGTTTTCTCTTGGCTTGAATGACTGTAGAATGAAGGATTTCCTCTCTCTCCTTCACACTTATAGATTCCTCCTTGTGTCACAGTGATTTCTCTGTTTTCTTCATCATTTGTTATGACTTGAACTTCCGGTGTGTCTGTGGTCCGCCTGAACCATCTGTACTTCCATCCAGCAGAGGGCTCCACTGAGCAGCTCAGTGTCACACTGCCCCCTACTGGTATGGTTGTTGAACCTGCTGTCAGTTTGGCTTCAGGTTCAGCTCCTTGCAGCATGAATTAAAATTTGTTAATTTTTCAATGATTTAAAAAAAAACCCAAACATACAAGACTTGTACAAGCAGAACAAGCTACAGACTCGTTAACTGAAATAAATGAGAAGATTGAGAAATTACTGAAAATATGTCAACAATGTAGAACTTCATTAATATGAATTATTCTGGTAGTTATTCATGGTTTCAGCCATACAGATTAACAACCAGCCTCTGTGAGACTTCACAAAACTAAACCTGACATATAAATTTTTTTCTAAGAAAGTTTGAATCAGTGTGTATGTGTTTGTATGTGTATGTGTTTGTGTGTGTGTGTGTGGGTAGGAGTTAAGCATTAATACTGACAACTAAACTGAACTAGATCAGCCACATTTTCATTTACCAGCATCAACTTACCTGATATAGACAGTGTCAAGGTTTCACTCCACTGTGTTGAAGAAAACCCATCATCTCTGCTTCTACACTGACACATATAATCGCCACTGCTGGACTCAGAGACAGTGAAAGTCCAGTCTTTACTGTCTGTCCTCTGTATTATTGACCCAGATCTCTTCCAGTCACACGTCCACTCAGTGGTTTCTCCTCCCTGGACCTCACATGTCAGAGTGATCGACTCACCACTGAAGATCTGAGGCCAGTTTGGTTGTCGAGTCACAAAAACCTTGTTGGAAACTGTTTACATCAGATAAAGAAGAGAAAAATTAAATCACAAGAGAATTTTTGATTTCATGGACTTAGATTCTAACAATCATAAAGAAAAATTTACACATTATTTCAATGGTTTTCTCTTGGCTTGAATGACTGTAGAATGAAGGATTTCCTCTCTCCTTCACACTTATAGATTCCTCCTTGTGTCACAGTGATTTCTCTGTTTTCTTCATCTTTTGTTATGACTTGAACTTCAGGTGTGTCTGGTCCGCCTGAACCATCTGTACTTCCATCCAGCAGAGGGCTCCACTGAGCAGCTCAGTGTCACACTGCCCCTACTGGTATGGTTGTTGGACCTGCTGTCAGTTCAGCACTGGGTCTTTGTGCTGTTATAAAACAAATATTTGACTTTATACAAAATACTGCAATTAAAAGCTTATTTTAAAGAGTGATGCTTCTTTCATATCAGTAAATATGTGAAAAAGCTGTCAATGCATTTTATTGTCATTTTCCTTATTTTAGATACTTTTTAGAAATTAAAAGAAAAAGTATTTGTTTGAAATAGTTTAATTAAATAACATAAAAGAGTTCATTCTCTTTTCTGAAAAGATAATGTGATTAACTCTACAATTAAGTAAATCTAAATATTCACATTAAGGTAAATAATATTTCCTTTGAATATTTGAATATTTGAATATTTCCTCTTTTTTAAACTTGTGGCTCATTTGACTTTATAAAAATTAAACCCAGTAATTATATATGTGTCATATTTCTGACACTATTTTATCAACAAAAAGATCTGCTTGAAATTATGAAATAAAATGCAGTTACCAAATATATGTTTTTTGGGCTAATATAAAACTTTGTAAATCTTTAAAATATTCAGTTCTTACCTGAGACAGTGACAGTGACAGTTTTACTGCACTTTGAGTGAGATGGATCCCACCTCCAGTGACGACAGCACTGAAATTTTCCACTATGTCTAGTATACAGAGGTTCAACTCTGAAACGTTTTTCTGACTGATAGGGAAGAAATTCTTTACTATTCCTTTTTAAATTGTAGTACCATTGAGTGTCTTTTCCTCCATTCGTGTTACAGATAAATGTAACAATCTCTCCATCATAAAAAGTCGACCAGTTGGGCTCAATACTCGGCACAGGATCTAAAACAGAACCAACATTCAGCTTGTTTGTCTTTTGATTTATAACAAAAACACATCAAGCTAAAAATTAAAAGATAAACATAAAATAATATCTGATTTAAAAGATAAACTGGATTCTTTTCCTGAGAGGATAAATGATTAAAATTCAGATTAAAAGTTGAAGTTACCTACAGTTTTTCCACAGCAGATCAGTGTGTTCAGCACTGAAATAAAGGTTGAAAGTTAATCAGCATAAATAATAAATTTATAAAAAAATATTTTCCAAACCCTCTCACTCAGCTTTGACTCTTTTTATCTGTTAACAGAAATTTAACTAGATATTAAATGGAAGATATTGAGTATTTATTTGTTCTGATAAGAATAAGATCAAATGTTTTAGTTTATTGTTGATTTTCTGATGAGTTAAAACTTCATTTTATAAACTTCACATCCTGACTGAAGACAGGACATCTGCACGACGACGAAACTTCACACTCATCTCTACTGGAAAAAACTGATAAAAGTTTTTAATGAATAATTTCAGTCTCTAGATCATTTTTTTCCACCAGGGGGTCTTTTTGTGAGCTCTAGTGTCCCTTATATGACAGTAGGCTAACAGGAAAGGGCGAAAGACATGCGGCAAATGTCAGTTGGGTCCAGGAATCGATCCCGCTACGGCCGCGTCGAGAACTCAGGGCCTCCAAATGTGGGTCGCACTTTCCCCTACGCCACCACAACACGCCCTCATGTTCATTTTTAAACTTTTTTATATAATATTTTATTGCTCACACATTAGTTGTGTGGTATATAAAATGCTAAAGTCTAATTTTACAATAAACAGCTTTTCAAAATGTTTGCACAGAAATGCTTGTGTTAGTAGTTTGTCACTGAAATAACCTGTTTGAAGTTGCAGCAAACTTAACAAGAACAAATGATTAAACTAAGTAAAATTACACAAATATAATGGAAGATAAAGTAGAAATTACAGCAGACAAGATGTCAAAGACGATGTTCTTCTAATCTCCGTCCTTCATACAGATAAAGTGATCTACTTACAGAGTGAGACCAGAACCCTGGGTGAGATGTTCCCCATCCCGACCTCAACCTGGAACCATGTGTTGCTCTGCGTTGGTCCAATAATCTTCCTTTCATAACATGCTGCCTCTGCAGCGTCTCCAGAGAAATGGAGCCGTCTGAAACACGATCGACGTTTTATCTAAGAATGACGGGACAACGTTTATTTTAAACACTGACATCAATGCACTGAGTTTCTGTCCAATGATGAGAAGTTGTGGTAAAAGAAGAACAGGACTTTTTTTCTTTTTTTTCTAAAAGGTTTAAATATGATTATTAGAGAAGTGTATTTTGCTTTTGTTTTTAGTGAAAACCATAAAATAAAAGTCTCTTTAAATAAACTGTAAACTGCATTATTCTAAGTTTTAAATGTTTAATCCTCTACTTAGTTTGTGTTGCGTGCGAACTCTCTGGCAAACAAACCGTAAAATCCCCTTTCACCTAAAAACAACTGATGTTTGAGAATGATCTCACCTTTCACAGATATATAAGGTCTTGGGTGTGAATAAACAGACATGAGATCAGACAGTGAGAAATAGTTTGGAGTTTAAATAGATTTAAGAAGAAACTCTAAAAATGTACGGAGAGTGAAAAAAAGTTTCTGTGTTTCATTTAGCAGTCTGTTTGTGAGAAAGAAGGATGAAAATCTTCTTTTCATCTGAATAATCATACACTGACCTTTAACTTGATCCTAACTTTAGCCTCATCTACAATATGTCATGTATTAATTTATTTGTAAAAGCATTTGGTTTTCTAATGGCACTTAATTTGCAGTTTTCTATACTAAATATTTCACTTTAGTCCAGATCTTCCACCAAGAGACGAGGAAACACTACAGAGTTTCCTGCAGAAACTCTATAAATACAATCATCTTCAGTGACATCCTGCTCAAGAAGTGTTGACCAAAGAAGCAGAAGTCCTCTTTAATGGTATGACGACTCAGCACTGCCCTCTTGTGGCAGGCTTTTGAATACAGTCTGCAGGCCATTGTTTCAGAGTTTAGGTCTGGCTCTTCTTTCCTGGTGTTTTAATCTAAATTGTCCCATTTATTCTAGTTTTAAAAGAAATAATATCTGTTTCAAGACTCTCTGAATTGTTGTTTGTGCTAAGCTAACATGGTTGTTGCAGCTGCAGGCAGCAGCTGTGTTTTTAGTGAGGATGAGGATGTTGAGCTTGATGATGGATTTGTGAGATGTTCTGCTGCTTTCCACCACAGCCAGTCAGACTGGATGGAGCAGGTTCATGTGAAGCAGCAGAATCCTGCAGACACAGAAGTTTTCTTCCTGGATGAATCACCGGACATTCAGCCCTTATCTGGAACTCTGACAAAATAACCAATTAATAGCACCATCTGCTGGCCACTATCTGTAAGCACAAGTCACTGACAGAAGAATGGTGGGATTTTTCCCCACCAAGGTTCACAGATTAAATAGATAATGTTCACTGTTGTTATCAGGACATAAAGTAAAAACACACTTTTCTTTACTTTGCATATCTGAAAATAACATTTTAATCGATTTTGTATCAGTTTCTGCATCTCCAACTGCTACTCCACTGTTTTAATTTTGCAACTCTCTAAAATAACAATATTGTAAAATGCATTGATGTTTGTTTTATTTTCCTCCTGATACTTAAAACCTAGAAAGAGCAAAACCCAAAAATGTTATTTCATTAAAGCTCTTAGCTTTTTTTTAAAATTAGTTTTCGGTCATCTATTATTTCTTAAAGCAGCATGTCGGTTTGACACTTTATGAAAACAGAACAAATCCTGAACAAATGATGATAAATTAACACACTGTGATGATTGGAGCTGTTTCCACCACAGAGCCAAACACTCTGGATGGAGCAGGTTCATGTGAAGCAGCAGAATCCTGAACACACACAAGTTTTCTTCCTGTGTCACATGATTGAACTGACGGCCAGTTTCTGGACCGATAACTTGGAAAACTATGACTCAATGTCACCATCTGCTGGCCACTAGCTGTAAATACAAGTCAGTATCTTTTATTAATGAATCATTTAAATAAATAATGTCTTTTGTAGAACAGGGTATTTATGTATGTTTAATTATAATTATTTTTGACAATACTGAAAATTGCAAGATATCCACAAAAGCTCTTAGTAGCAAACTTTTAGAATATAAAATGTGATTTATTAAAAAATTACATTTAATTTACAACAAATGTTAAATTCTTTATTTTTCTCATTTGTTTGTGCTGCTGTACAACAATAAAGACCATTAGGAAACACTACCTACTATTTAATGAATACCTGAATTACGTCAGTGGTGGTAAGAGAGCGCCCCCCACTGGCAAGAAGATACATGCACACAACAAACTCGTCCATATACATAAGAAAAAAAAGAAAAAAACGAAGACCAAAGACAGGATTAATTCTGAATCAAAAATAGGGTTGTATTAATTAACTGATTCTCAACCCATTACATCAGCCTTAAAAGGACATTTCTTCCAAATACAAAAAAACAAAAAACTTTTGAATTTAAAGGAAAAAAGTATTTTTACATATCCCCTTTACCATTGTACTGTTGAGAAATTAAAAATAATTTGAGTAATTTTAATTAACTCAAAACAGGAAAAGTTTTGTTTGATTTAATGTCAGGAACAATGTAAGACTTCAATGTACTTTTTATAAACAAATATTTTTCTTTCTTCTTTTACTTTTTAAATTTTACAACTACAATAACTTTTCCTGTAAATTAATTAAGTAAGTACAATAGCACAAATTCACTTTTGGTTTATTTTATGTTTAAATATTTTATGTGTCTGAATATTTATATTTTTACATACGAGGATGATCTTTACAGTGTGTAAAAATACATTTAAGCATTTCTATTTTGTAAAATAAAAAAGTTTTGATTTTGTCTAACATTGGTTGATAGTGATGGAAAGTACCATATTGTTAAATTGGAGTTGACTGTACCTTTCATTTCTGACTCCAGACGATAGTAAAAGCGCCCTCTACTGGTTTATTTGGAGTACCTGTTCAAATAAACTCTTTTCCCCAAAGTTTTTTCGGTTCAATGAGAGAGTAGGTTGCATCCCGGTTTATCTGCCACTAAAACATTTCAGGATTTTTCAGATCAGTTACCTGCATTTGAACATGCAGTTATATCTGGTGGAAAAGATTCACTGTACCTTTTCCGCTGGAGTCTGAGAAGTTGACGTAGATATGATTGCCGCCTGCAGTGGAAAAAAAGTGAACAGAATATTGCATTAACACACATTCTCTCTATTTCTTTTATTTCAGTGAGCAAATTCTAAAGCGTTCCTTACTGAATATAATGCAAATCTTATCAGTAGAATGAGAACATAGCTAAAAATATCTACAGGACAAAAGTTGTTTAATTTCTGACCATGCAGAGAGAGCTGCTCTCTCATCAGTGTCATTCTTGTTTAATCCATTATTTACTCCACAGCTGATTTTTGACAGTTTCCACCTAAAACAGTGTTAATGGTGGAAATCTTTTCACAAAATTGTAGCAGTTTTAGGTATTTGAGGTGAAGTGATGCGATTAACTCACCCGGGGCAGCGAAAATCTGTGAAAAACAAATATATTCTTTTAACACTCCATTGTTCAAATATTGTTTTTTATACCTTCACAATGAGCAATCTCACCGTTGGACCGCCTGTAGTACCACAGTAACACCAGAAGAAGAACCAGGAGGATCCCACCAACAGGTCCGACGACAGATGAAGAGTGGAGGACACTGATACTGGAAAGAACAGTGTCAGTCATTTTGGGTTTTGTTTATTTTTTATTTAATGTCATTTACTTCTTACTCTTGTAACACGGGGGAAAGACCCGGATGATGACTGAGGGCGTGGCTCTAAAGCCAACTGGTAGACTACTAAAATATGCTCAAGTAGCCTAGGGTCTCCCAATTAAAAGTACTCAGGTAAGTCTGGCTTAAAGTGAGGAAACAGAGGTAGTATACAAAAATATATTTTATTTATACTTTCTTTGACAATGTTAAAAATATACTTTATTATTCTAATTTAAGACCTGATTTGGCACAGGCATCTAGGATCAACTACAAACCAAACTAATAGAAACAAATTCATCACACAGAAATAATATTGAACAAAAGAAAATATAAATCTCCAATCTGCTAATTCATAAAAAATAAACCCTGGTTCTGGTTCTGTGGTGCTTTGCTAGATTTCCAGCTGCAGAACAACCCCTTATTACTGAGAGCATCAAAAACTACACATGGGTGAGAGCATAATATTGCACATAAGCAACCTATAATACCACAACCAACAATAAAGTTTCTGCTAGTGATGTTCGTGATGAGTAATGGAGGCGTTTCCGTATCGAGGCTTGCTTCATTTAGGGAGGAAAAACGATGACGTCCGAAGCCTCGCTGCCCGGCTGTACCACGTGACTGCTTCAGGAAGTGGCTCAGATTTTGGCGCGGGGTTTGGAAACCCCACAGGCTTCATTCAAAATGTGGGTTGTTGTAGGCGAGTTGCGGTCAGTTGAGAGAGTGGATAGAGTTTTGATAGTTTGGATTGTGGTTATTTAGTTTGAGACAGGTAGGGAGAATATATATATATATATATATATATATATATATATATATAAACACTACAACTTCCCCACCCAATAGGGCAGTTTCACTAGGAAGTCATAGGAAAGCACGCAGACATATCACCCGTCCACAACTCTTCGTCCTCTGAGAGAGAGAGAGAGAGAGAGAATACAGAGACAGAAAGAGGGAGAGAAAAAAGACACAGGCAAAGAGAGAGAGAAAGATATATAGATCTAGAGATAGAGAGAAACAGAAAAATAAAAAATAGATACATACAGACAGAAAAAGAGAGAGAAAGAGAAAAAACAGAGACAAAGAGAGAGAAAGAGAGAGAGAGAAAAAAATATATATATATACAGAGAGGGAGACACAGAGAAAGGAAAAAAGAGAAAATCCTATCCTGTCCCACAGCTATACTATTTTTAATTTTAATTTTAATTCTAATATTAAGGATCGTGAGTTTTCACCACTTGATTTAACTTGAGTTACCTTGAACTCCAATACCATCATCACACATCATAAGCAGATTTGATCTGGAATAAACAAGGTATTGATCTAAATTAATTTTTCCCCCCTTCCCCCTTTATTTATTTTTCTGGGATTAATATTTAATGTTTTTAGACTTTATTATTTCAGGACTTATAATTGGGTTATTTATTTAATTTGAGCTTTTTACTAATAATCTCACTATTATAAATAGGATTGGTTAGTTAGTTTTAAAGTTCTTAATTTTTATATTAGGATTTTTAAGATAGCTGTGGGACAGAATAGGATTTTTTTGTATATATATTTCTCTCTATCTCTATCTCTATATATCTCTTTCTCTCTCTCTTTGTCTCTTTTTTTCTTCACCTTTTGAGAAGTCATTCCCAAGAGCCATAATAGACAAAAATTCAATTCATCACACGTGTTAAGATACAGCTGGTTGTGATTATACACCTGGCCAGTAGGTGGTTTCGTGTGCACATGAAGCCTCAAGAAATGAACCCTTTCTCGAACCAGTTGGCTCAAGTGGTTCAATGCCTCATGAGGCTTCATCTCACCATCACTAGTTTCTGCTGACAATAATAAAGCCAAAACCAGACAAAAGTGACAAAAATCCATTTACCTATTCAGCAGCTCGACCAGCACAGCACCAGCGCTCATCCAACAAATCCCAGCTGCCACAATGGACTTGACTTGTCACTTGGCGGGCACACCTGGTGCCTATATACGTTAACAAGCCCAACAATACTGTGACGGGGTATGGTGCATTCAGGGACCCGACATGGGTGGGAATTTTATATAAACAGTGTTCAATCTTAATGAACCACCCGGTTACACTCTTACTATTAGAAAAATAGAGTTTACACGTAAAACCTAAAATGTAAACTAAAACGAAAATAAAACTCAACAAAACATGTTGACTACAGGAGACACATTTTGTCCGCCAGCTGAGCAGAAACCCCACCTACAGCCGTCTTACTGACAGACACGTTTCCATAGCAACTTCTAAATCTAAATCCTTTGAACACACACTATGCTGTTTAAATAAGATCAAAGAAATGTTTACAGAAATATGTTGAAAACCATTATCAATGTTAGATCTCGTCAACATAATGTTGCATAAAACCTAAATGTTCATTTTAAGGGGAAAAAAGTATTTTCTTTAGAAAGAAGGAAAGAAACAAAACATGTTCCCTATTTCCTGTTTGCAAATTGTGTCATTTTGTGGGTAGTACAGTCTTTTTTTGAAATTAGGTTTTTATCTTATGTGCAGTCTTTAGACAAAATGTTTTTGTTTGTTATGCATCCACAGTTATTATGCATCTACATCAACAATATTCACCCAATGGAAAACATCTTAAAAGCATTATCATATTCTAGCTTTTTCTCCGCAAACTTCTTGACATGCCTCTTCAAAGTAATTTATTACTGAAAATATTTAGAAATTTTAGGTATTTATATCATTTCCACATATAGGCCCATCTTTTCAACTGAGAATAAAATGTGCAGCCACAGTTAAAATCAGACAGGAGGGGCCAGTGTGAATACATTTTCAACCAGTGGCACATCTGCTTGCGATGAGGTTAACATTGTAGTCCCATGATTTAGTAGAGAAAAAAACCCACAAATACTGTATCATTTGAATGGAATATAATCAGAATATTTAAACTGTGTTTTGTATTTGCAGAGCACATTTCAGCAACAAGGCAGTTCAAAGGGTTTTGAAGTGACTGTTCTGGATGATGCTCTGCTAGTCTTTGGGCTCCGACCAAAACCAGCCGCCTGGTTTTGTTACGTATTGAGCTGATCCTGATGAAAAAAGGAATGTGACTCACCTGACACAGACACTGGGATCTTTTCACTCCACTTTGTCACAGAATACCAGTCGTCTCTGCGTCTACACCGACACATGTAGTCTCCACTGCCAGACTCATCACTGACAGTCAGGTGTTTATCATTTCCCACTTTTACAGGTTTCCCAGATCTCTTCCAGTCACACGTCCACTCAGTGGTTTCTCCTCCCTGGACCTCACATGTCAGAGTGATCGACTCACCACTGAAGATCTGAGGCCAGTTTGGTTGTCGAGTCACAAAAACCTTGTTGGAAACTGTTTTCATCAGATATGGACGGTTGCAAAACAAACCAAAACATGAAAATAAATTAAAAAACACCTCATGAGTTTAAGCTAAAGGGTAAAGAATAATCAACTGCATTTTAACAAAAGTATTTGAACTTACAGGTTATATTGAAGCTCACTTCGTCACTTACAACACTGGGATAGTCTCCATTTCCTCTCTTTCCAATACATCGGTATATTCCTCCTTGTGTTACATTAATATCTCTGTTTCCTTCTTCAGTGAGTTCAACTTCAGGTGTGTTTTGGGTCCTTCTGACCCATCTGTATTTCCATCCAGCAGAGGGCTCCACTGAGCAGCTCAGTGTCACACTGCCCCCTACTGGTATGGTTGTGGGACCTACAGTAAGTTTGGCTTTGGGTTGAGCTGATGTTAAAATAAAAACGTCAGTTAACACGTTTAGTTATTCTTCAGTCAAATTGAGCTCAAATATTCAAATGTTTCATCATAATATAAGACAAAAATCTATAAGTGAGTTTCTCTAATGGGAATGACGTGTTATCTTGAAATAGTTATCTTAATTTAAAGACCCAAATAAAAACAAGAAAACAAAGAAAAACAAAAATAAATTATGTTATTCTGTGATTAGCTCACCTAATGAAACATAACTTTATATATAAAATAGTAAGTTTAATTGTATTTCCTAGAACTTGGGTTTTCTGTGGATGGGCAGGTTGCAACTGCTGAGGTCAAAATATCATTATGGGAGGAACAAAAAAAAAATCTAAAATGATTTTCTGCATATAGATTTAACTTACAGAGGAGTTAACGTGTATTAACTACACAACTCTCAATATTGTACAAATCTGGTAGAAAAAGATCATTTGGACTCACCAGTAACAGTTAAAGAGACAGTATCACTGCAGTCGGTATCATCAGAGGTCTTCCTGAGTCCACAGCACTGGTATTCACCACTTTGATCGATTTGGATACCTTGTAATGTGTAGCTTTTGTGCGGGTTGAATGGAATAAATTGTTTTTCATTTCTTCTAATCTCATATTGCCAGTCGGTCTCTTCTCCTTCACTCATGTCACAAATGAACGTCACGCTCTCTTCAGGATGAAAAGTCGACCAGTTGGGATCAATAATCAGGTTTGCGTCTAAAACGCAGCACAACACAATTAGCACATTTATCATGCAGTTTATACGGACGAGCCTCATTCTGAGTTTATAAATAAATATGAAAAATAAAACAGAAAATACCTTCAGCATGTCCGCAGCAGAGGAGTGAATTCATCACTAAAATAAAACCTAAAACTTTTGTCATTATAAACATTAAAAGTTCACATAAACAGGCGCAGAGTGTCGCTCCGTAACGTCCAGCTCTGACACCAACAAGTTCTTTTCATGTCACCAAAGTTTCCGATCAGTATCGCTAGTTTCCTGTTCTGTAAGCTCATTTTTTTTTAATCTTCATCTGAAAAACATCACAGCAGTTCTACCACAGATTATTTGGACATTTCCCACGCAGTGTTTCATCAGTTTTCTAACTTCCTTAAACTAAGATGACTCACAACAAATGAAATTAAATTAAAAGATTTATTTGATCTATGATGTCAAACCTTCTGGAGATAGAAGAGAACGAAGATGACACACATTTTGCACATCATTACTTTAGTGAACCTTCTAATATATAGAATTTTTCTCATTAAAATTCTATATACTTTTGACTTAGTTTAAAATTAAGTTAAAAAAAAGTTACATAAGAAGAGAAGGCAATGCAAACACTGTCAAAAGTGAACATTTTGTTAATTTTTTCCATTTTATCTGCACCATTCAAACACAGGAAGTGACATCACTGCACAACAAGCATGATTTCCCAGCTTGATAATGACTTTCTGTGAGTCAGAGGAATATTTTTTGCACTTTATTTCAACACAAGTTGCACTGAATTTATCAAAACAACTTTAAAAAATTGTTTTTATTTTTGTATTTCAAAACCTCCGACTTCAGTCTTTTGTGTTTCACCATGGAGAACTGACACTTCCTGTCCACCCAACAGAAGCCATTTTGTTGAAAACTGCTAAATAAGGCTTTATGCTTTAGTGTAGAGCCTTTAATCAATTGTTTGATGTGTTATTTAAATAAATACACCATAAAATCACAATTTGGGGCACATGTTAACAACCTGATTGTTAATCTTGTTAATCTTTCTTCAGATTGTGGAATCAATTTTAATACCAGTAATCTGACCAAGCAATGAAAGTTCACATGTAGGATCACCTTGCACCGATTTGAAAAAACCCCCCAAAACATATTCTATTCGCTTTTAACTTGTAACGGACTGAATACTCATGCAGATATCTGCAAACTTAAATAATATTTTATTCTTAACACTGAACAAATCTTTAAAACTGTCCAATCAACATCATTAATGTTTTACACACCATGCATTCATGAAGTTTCACTCATTTTATTGAAAACAGGCACCGATATTCAAACTCTGTGACAGTCTCGTATTTATTACAAACATAGCATAACTGTAAAAGCTACAAATCCAGCTGTGTAGGTAAGAAGGGAGTTTGTAATTTTCATCTTTAATTTTATTTCTCAAGAATCTTACAACATTTCAATTTCTGAAAAAAAAGCAAAAATCTGATTCTTGAAGAGATATAGCATAATTAGATCATCTTTGGCATCTTAAAGCTGCAGAAATACAACAATCATCACAACATATAATCAAAACATGGCAGCAGAATTATTTGTTTCTGACTGTAAAATAGCGTGAAGCATCTGTTGCTGCTGGACTCCAATTTCCTTCTGAGAGAGATAGAAAGAGGGAGAGTGAGAGCATATATTTACAAAATTAGCATGTGCTTTAATTTATCCAAAAGAAACATCTTGGATAATAAAGTTTTTGCATGATTGACGAGGATGTTATTTACCATTTTGTTGTTCGGGTCGCTAGTTCTCACCTTCACTGGCGTCTAAAACAGAAACCGGATATCAGAACAGTTTATTTTAAAAAGGGACAGTATTATTTTCCAGGCTTACATTGTCATTTTATAACACAATTGAGCAACTATGTTACTTTTAGTTGTTATAAAAACACAATACATTTCTTATAAGACTTAAAAGATTTTTGACTTTGCAACTTAAAACCCTGGAATTGGGCCCCTGTCTCTTTAAGAAGCTCCTGCTCTTTCTGAAACTCCGCCTCCTCATAACAACATCGCTCCTCTGTTAACCCTTTAACAATGTTTTTATTACCATTGAAATAAGAAGTACCTCATAAAGTGAGCTCAGGAGATACCAATTCAAAACACCCAATGTTTGCCAATTGCTGCAGGCTAGTCTGAAGGAGCAGAGTGGAGGAGTTGTGGGGGAAGGACTGCTCTGGGAGGCGGAAACTCAGAAGCTTGGAAGCTGCAGCCCTGAGGAGGAGCTTCGTCTTGAAGGCGGAGCTAAGTCCACCCAGGTATTTTGCACAGCTGAATGGTTGCCATGGGCGATTAAAAGATTTCTCAAAGATGCATGAAAGAATCAAGGCAACACTACAAGTACCGTATTTTCGGGACTATAGATCAGAACCGTAATCAATGTCCATCAGAAGGTACTTGAGAATAACTAGAAAAGTCAAATGTGGCAAGACAGTTTGACCTCCCAAAAAATAAGTAAATAAATGCATTTATAGATAAAATAATAATAATAATAATAATAATAATAATAATAATAATAATAATAATAATAATAATAATAATAATAATAATAATAATAATAATAATAATGATAATAATAATAATGTCACTGACCTTTCATGTCCTGGTCTCACATTATCGTAAACAGAACCTTCCTCTGGATGATGACGCCTCTCTGTTAAAATGGCAACATGGAGGAAAATTTTAATTTACAATCCACTGAATGTTTTCTAACGACTCCTCTTTGTGAAGAGTTAAAGTTCAGAGTATTTCACAGCATTGTCAAATTCATCTGACTTTAATCTCCTTTAAATCACTTGGATGTCGCAGGTCTGTCTTAAAACATGAACGTTACCATTTCCATTGGCTCCAGGTGGATGAACTGTCTCATACAGGGAGGTGGTGCCTGCAGTGAACCAAAACATTTCAAGATTAAAGTTCTGATCTGAAGGCAATTATATTAATCATATCACTTTTCTGTCTTACTTTTTCCATTGACTATAATCTTTTGTAATTACGACCCATTTGCCCTGATCAAACTCATGGAAATAACTTAACTGTATTTTATTATGTTGAGCAGCAGAGCCATGACTTCGGTGCATTAATTGTGACAAAACGTTCAGCACAAACAAAGTTCAATTATTAGAAATAATTAGCTCCATTTGGACTTTGAGCCTTTAAATTATATTTGCTTTTATGAAGATGAATCAACAAAACAAAGAAAACAAGTTCTTATAAATAATAATGACATTTATTTGGTGACCAACCATGCAGCAGAGAGCTGTAAAGGTGACCTTCGGTCTGATCCACTCCATGATTGGTGGCAGAGCTCTGGCTGCTGAACAATTTAAAAATATTAAAGTGAATTAAAGGTAAAAATGCATGAAAGAATGAGAAGTTCATGTTTAAAATGAGAAGATATTACAAACTGACCGGACGCAGCATAAATCTGTGGAAGATTGAAAAATGAATTGGCATCATTAACACCAGAATAAAATAGATGAAATGTATTTTTAAAAAAATTACAGATACATATTATCATTTAATAAAGTGTTTTTGGTGATAAAGTAATCTGATTTAGTGTGGGAAGAAAATGTTCTCACCATTGGACCGTTTGTATCGCCACAACAAGAGCAGGAGGACGACGAGAACGATTCCACTAATCGGTCCAACAATTAAGAGCACAAGAAACGAAGAGCTGACTGGACTGGACACTGGAAAACATAAGTAATTTATTGTTAGTTATTATTATACCCCAAGACATGATTTCCTGATAAAAAATGTAAATGTGACATCAAGGAATGTGACATTCTCAGTCTCTGTATGGATTTTTCTCAAAGAGCTAAATGGTTTTATTGTATAAACTGAATTAAATGGTTTATCTGAAGTTAAAAAAAGCCATGAAGCTTTGCTGTAGGAACGCTCATCTGTAAATATTTGTTAGACATGATGACAATGATACCAATAACATTTACCGGTAAATGAGAAATGAAGCTAAGACTTTCACTGTAAACAAGAAACATTAACAAGGAATTAAATGTCATTAGTGCTTTTGTAGCGTTTATGTATTTTTTTAATAGAATTATTTGGATTGGAGTTTAAATGTGGAGAAATGGACACTGACATGTATCCTGACATACTATGGTTCCTCATGATTAACCTTTAGTGTAGATGGATAAAGACGGGTTTTGTTATCCGTATATTTCCATGATCCCAGGTCAGAAACAAGCAGGAAGTGATAATCAACACTATTAACTCATTACTTGGCCGGGATATTTATCAAACTCTGTAAACTGTGTTTTTTTATGATTACAAAAATAGATATTCAATGTTCTGCAATAACTTATTAGTACATTCAGGGAGATGCTCATCTGTGTTGGGCTGGCCCAAAAAACATCATGACTCACCTGACACAGACACTGGGATCTTTTCACTCCACTTTGTCACAGAATACCAGTCGTCTCTGCGTCTACACTGACACATGTAGTTTCCACTGCTGGACTCATTAACACTGACAGTCAGGTGTTTATCATTTCCCACTTTTACAGGTTTGTCAGATTTCTTCCAGTCACACGTCCACTCAGTGGTTTCTCCTCCCTGGACCTCACATGTCAGAGTGATCGACTCACCACTGAAGATCTGAGGCCGGTTTGGTCGTCGAGTCACAAAAACCTTGTTGGAAACTGTTTTCATCAGATAGGGACATTTGCAAAACAAACCAAAACATGAAAATAAATTAAAAATACCTCATAAGTTTAAGCTCAAGTGTAAAGAATAATCAACTGCATTTTAACAAAAGTATTTGAACTTACAGGTTATATTGAAGCTCACTTCGTTACTTACAACACTGCAATAGTCTCCATTTCCTCTCTTTCCAATACATCGGTATATTCCTCCTTTTGTTACTTTAATTTCTCTGTTTCCTTCTTGAATGACTTCAACTTCAGGTGTGTTTTGGGTTTTTGTGACCCATATGTATTTCCATCCAGTAGAGGGCTCCACTGAGCATCTCAGTGACACACTGCCCCCTACTGGTATGGTTGTGGGACCTGCAGTCAGTTTGGCTTTGGGTTGAGCTGATGTTAAAATAAAAACGTCAATTATTCAGTCAAGACGTGTAGTTATTCTTCAGTCAGGCAGACTGCAAATATTCAAAGGTCTCATCGTCAAGTATCTTAATAATAGTTGTCTTAATTTAATGACCCAAACTCTTTCTGCACAAGGATTTCATTTAAAGTAGAATAAACAAATGAAGTTACTTTTTAACTCCCTAAGGCAGTCAAATTGAAAATCCACTTGGACTCACCAGTAACAGTTAAAGAGACAGTATCACTGCAGTCGGTATCACCAGAGCTCTTCCTGAGTCCACAGCACTGGTATTCACCACTCTGATCGATTTGGATACATTGTAATGTGTAGCTTTTGTGCGGGTTGAATTGAAGAACTTGTTCTCCATTTCTTCTAAGCTCATATTGCCAGTCGGTCTCTTCTCTTTCACTCATGTGACAAATGAACGTCACGCTCTCTCTCAGGATAAAAAGTCGACCAGTTGGGATCAATAATCAGCACAGGATCTAAAACAGAACCAACATTCAGCATGTTTGTCTTTTGATTTATAACAAAAACACATCAAGCTAAAAATTAAAAGATAAACATAAAATAATATCTGATGTAAAAGATAAACTGGATTCTTTTCCTGAGAGGATAAATGATTAAAATTCAGATTAAAAGTTGAAGTTACCTTGAGTTTTTCTACAGCAGATCAGTGTGTTCAGCACTGAAATAAAGGTTGAAAGTTCATCAGCATAAATAATAAATTTATTAAAAAATATTTTCCAAACCCTCTCACTCAGCTTTGACTCTTTTTTTCTGTTAAAAAAAATTTAACTAGATATTAAATGGAAGATATTGAGTATTTATTTGTTCTGATAAGAATAAGATCAAATGTTTTAGTTTATTGTTGATTTTCTGATGAGTTAAAACTTCATTTTATAAACTTCACATCCTGACTGAAGACAGAACATCTGCAGACGTTTTGCACGACGACCGAAACGTCACACTCATCTCTGGAAAAAAACTGATAAAAGTTTTTAATGAATAATTTCAGTCTCTTGTTCATCTTTTTCCACCAGGGGGTCTTTTTGTGAGCTCTAGTGTCCCTTATATGCAGTGTTGGCATAGTTACTTTGAAAAAGTAACTTTAATCGGACTACTGATTACTCCTTGAAAAAGTAACTTAGTTATATTACTGACTACTTGATTTGGAAAGTAACTAAGTTACATTAAAAGTAACTTTTTAGTTACTTTCAGCAGCTGCTAACAACAACGCTCCACCTCCTGTGAAAATCACATTGAGCTTTGCCAATACTTAATTGTAAGCTATTTTATAATTTGTAATGCGTTACTGACGTCGGACCACTTTTTTCAGTAACGAGTAATCTAACGCGTTGCTGTTTCAAATCCAGTAGTCAGACTACAGTTACTTATCAAAATCACTGTGCGTTACTATCTTCTTTTGTTATTTACCGTAATCGTATTTCCTCTACTCGTCTTGTCGAGTGACCGACGTCTCTATGCTACAGAAATGTAAACAATGGAGGAAGATTTTGTTGGTGGAAAAACTGGAACTATTTTCAGTTTCTGTCGCCAAGTCCGATTATTACAAGCGACTTTGGGCTTCATTTTTTTTAAGTCGCTTGCAAATTTAATGAGCGGCGGGTTGCGCCTTTTTGGGCTCGTTTTTGAACGTGAAGTTACTCATTTGGGCTTGGAAATAAGCAGAGACTCGTAATAAATCCCAGAATTTGTCCGTCATTAAGGTAGTTTTAATCAGTCTCTCCTTGTCCATTATTTCCCGGATGATCCGTCCCGCTGTGTCTTTGTTAATGTTAAGTTAATTTATTACCTCTGAATGACGTCGAGCTTCGCGTTGCGCTCCAGAAAACTGCAAACAACGAGACCAATATGAACAGCGCAATAAACGTGAAAACAGCCACGAATGAACGTGTCCGTAGTTGCCAATAATTATAATGGCAACTTAACGCCATTATAATTATTAATATTACGATAAGTGTCACAAATCTGTGCAGCCATCTGAGTTGTGGAGCTGCAGGAGGAGCTCTGTGCGCTGAGCTTTGAGACCAAACGCAGGGCCGTAACGCAGAACCTGGAGGCTGGGGGGATTTAGGGGGGGGCTTTAAAATCCTACTTAGAGTTTTCCAGACAACAGTGGACCACACAAATTACTCACGTTTTTTATTTTTTTGTACAATCTCCTCTTCAGTTCAACCTTATCAGTGGAGACACATTGTTGATGTTACCATTATAAAATAGCTGACAATTAAGTATTGGCAAAGCTCAATGTGATTTTCACAGGAGGCAGAGCGTTGTTGTTAGCAGCTGCTGAAAGTAACTAAAAAGTTACTTTTAATGTAACTTAGTTACTTTCCAAATCAAGTAGTCAGTAATATAACTAAGTTACTTTTTCAAGGAGCAATCAGTAGTCCGATTAAAGTTACTTTTTCAAAGTAACTATGCCAACACTGGTAGTTTTTCACTGAAATAACCTGTTTGAAGTTGCAGCAAACTTTGCAAGAACGAATGATTAAACTAAGTAAAATTACACAAATATAAGTGAAGATAAAGTAGAAATTACAGCAGACAAGATGTCAAAGACGATGTTCTTCTAATCTGCGTCCTTCATACAGATAAAGTGATATAGCCTACTTACAGAGTGAGACCAGAACCCTGGGTGAGATGTTCCCCATCCTGACCTCAACCTGGAACCATGTGTTGCTCTGCGTTGGTCCAATAATCTTCCTTTCATAACAAGCTGCCTCTGCAGCGTCTCCAGAGAAATGGAGCCGTCTGAAACACGATCGACGTTTTATCTGACAATGACGGGACAACGTTTATTTTAAACACTGACATCAATGCACTGAGTTTCTGCTGCGACGTTTCCGGTCCAATGATGAGAAGTTGTGGTAAAAGAAGAACAGGACTTTTTTTTTTTTTTTTTTTCAAAAAGGTTTAAATATAATTATTAGACAAGTGTATTTTGCTTTTCTTTTTAGTGAAAACCATAAAATAAAATTCTCTTTAAATAAACTGTAAACTGCATTATTGTAAGTTTTAAATGTTTAATCCTCTACTTAGTTTGTGTTGCCTGGCAAACAAACCGTAAAATCCCCTTCTCACCTAAAAACAACTGATGAGTGAGAATGATCTCACCTTTCACAGATATATAAGGTCTTAGGTGTGAATAAACAGACATGAGATCAGACAGTGAGAAATAGTTTGGAGTTTAAATAGATTTAAGAAGAAACTCTAAAAATGTACGGAGAGTGAAAAAAAGTTTCTGTGTTTCATTTAGCAGCGTCTGTTTGTGAGAAAGAAGGATGAAAAATCTTCTTTTCATCTGAATAATCATACACTGACCTTTAACTTGATCCTAACTTTAGCCTCATCTACAATATGTCATGTATTAATTTATTAGCTCGGCGTAAAGAAGCCGTTAGCAGCTCTGCTAACCCAGCATTAGTTGTGGCTGTGAGGTTGTGGAAAAGCATTTGGTTTTCTAATGGCACTTAATTTGCAGTTTTCTATACTAAATATTTCACTTTAGTCCAGATCTTCCACCAAGAGACGAGGAAACACTACAGAGTTTCCTGCAGAAACTATAAATACAATCATCTTCAGTGACATCCTGCTCAAGAAGTGTTGACCCAAGAAGCAGAAGTCCTCTTTAATGGTATGACGACTCAGCACTGCCCTCTTGTGGCAGGCTTTTGAATACAGTCTGCAGGCCATTGTTTCAGAGTTTAGGTCTGGCTCTTCTTTCCTGGTGTTTTAATCTAAATTGTCCCATTTATTCTAGTTTCAAAAGAAATAATATCTGTTTCAAGACTCTCTGAATTGTTGTTTGTGCTAAGCTAACATGGTTGTTGCAGCTGCAGGCAGCAGCTGTGTTTTTAGTGAGGATGAGGATGTTGAGCTTGATGATGGATTTGTGAGATGTTCTGCTGCCGTTTCCACCACAGCCAGTCAGACTGGATGGAGCAGGTTCATGTGAAGCAGCAGAATCCTGCAGACACACAAGTTTTCTTCCTGGATGAATCACCGGACATTCAGCCCTTTTCTGGAACTCTGACAAAAATGACTAATTAATAGCACCATCTGCTGGCCACTATCTGTAAGCACAAGTCACTGACAGAAGAAGTCTGGTGGGATTTTTTTCCCCCCCACCAAGGTTCACAGATTAAATAGATAATGTTCACTGTTGTTATCAGGACATAAAGTAAAACACACTTTTCTTTACTTTGCATATCTGAAAATAACATTTTAATTGATTTTGTATCAGTTTCTGCATCTCCAACTGCTACTCCACTGTTTTAATTTTGCAACTCTCTAAAAATAACAATATTGTAAAAATGCATTGATGTTTGTTTTATTTTCCTCCTGATACTTAAAACCTAGAAAGAGCAAAACCCAAAAATGTTCTTTCATTAAAGCTCTTAGCTTTTTTATAAATTAGTTTTCGGTCATCTATTATTTCTTAAAGCAGCATGCAGGTTTGACACTCTATAAAAACAGAACAAATCCTGAACAAATGATGATCAATTAACACACTGTGATGATTGGAGCTGATTGTCATTTTTGCCGTTTCCACCACAGAGCCAAACACTCTGGATGGAGCAGGTTCATGTGAAGCAGCAGAATCCTGAACACACACAAGTTTTCTTCCTGTGTCACATGATTGAACTGACGGCCAGTTTCTGGACCATAACTTGGAAAACTATGACTCAATGTCACCATCTGCTGGCCACTAGCTGTAAATACAAGTCAGAGTGTCTTTTATTAATGAATCATTTAAATAAATAATGTCTTTTGTAGAACAGGGTTTTTATGTATGTTTAATTATAATTATTTTTGACAATACTGAAAATTGCAAGATATCCACAAAAGCTCTTAGTAGCAAACTTTAGAATTTAAAATTTGATTTATTAAAAATTACATTTTACAACAAATGTTAAATTCTTTATTTTTCTCATTTGTTTGTGCTGCAGTACAACAATAAAGACCATTAGGAAACACTACCTACTATTTAATGAATACCTGAATAACGTCACTGTGTTGTGGCGGTAAGAGAGCGCCCCCCAATGGCAAGAAGATACATGCACACAACAAACTCGTCCATATACATAAGAAAAAAAAGAAAAAAACGAAGACCAAAGACAGGATTAATTCTGAATCAAAAATAGGGTTGTATTAATTAACTGATTCTCAACCCATTACATCAGCCTTAAAAGGACATTTCTTCCAAATACAAAAACAAAAAACTTTTGAATTTAAAGGAAAAAAGTATTTTTACATATCCCCCCGTATTTACCATTGTACTGTTGAGAAATTCAAAATAATTTGAGTAATTTTAATTAACTCAAAACAGGAAAAGTTTTGTTTGATTTAATGTCAGAATGGCAAAAAGGAAGCATTTATTTTTATAGAGTGTGTTATTAATACACACACTCTGTATATTAAAGCAAAGTAAAGCAGAACTGCCAGCATAATAAAAAACTGGAAGTGTTGAGAGGGATTATTTTAAACGCGCACAAAGCAACAGCTAAAATCAGTTTTATGAAAGGTTAATATTTGGCTTTTACAATGGATCCTACAAATTTGACTTGAGTTAGAAGCTGTAGACCGAACTTCACCTTGTTGGTGTTATTGTTATCTGGTCCCGAGTCGATTTCAGAATAAACAGCCTCTTCTTTTGCTCCAGGGCGCCCCCTGCCTGTGAAAGGACAACGACTGTAAGACTTCAATGTACTTTTTTATAAACAAATATTTTTTTTTCTTTTACTCGCTTTAAATTTTACATTTCTACAATAACTTTTCCTGTAAATTCTTAATTCTAAGTACAATAAGCACAAATTCACTTTTGGTTTATTTTATGTTTGAATATTTTATCACATGTCTAAATATTTATATTTTTACATACACGAGGACGGTTTACAGTGTGTAAAAACATTTAAGCATTTCTATTTTGTAAAAATAAAAAAAAGTTTTGATTTTGTCTAACATTGGTTGATAGTGATGGAAAGTACCATATTGTTAAATTGGAGTTGACTGTACCTTTCATTTCTGACTCCAGACGATAGTAAACAGCGCCCTCTACTGGTTTATTTGGAGTACCTGTTCAAATAAACAAGTCACAATTTCTAAGTGATCTAAACAAGGCTGATTTTTTTTCCTCTTTAAGTTGTTTTTGTGACTTACTCTTTCCCCCAAAGTTTTTCGGTTCAATGAGAGAGTAGGTTGCATCCCCGGGTTTATCTGCCACTAAAACATTTCAGGATTTTTCAGATCAGTTACCTGCATTTGAACATGCAGCAGTTATATCTGGTGGAAAAGATTCACTGTACCTTTTCCACTGGAGTCTGAGAAGTTGACCGACTCGTAGATATGATCGCCGCCTGCAGTGCAGGAAAAAAAGTGAACAGAATATTGCATTAACACACACGCAGCATTCTCTCTATTTCTTTTATTTCAGTGAGCAAATTCTAAAGCGTTCCTTACTGAATATGTAAACGCAATCTTATCAGTACACATGAGAACATAGCTAAAAATATCTACAGGACAAAAATTGCTTAATTTCTGACCATGCAGAGGAGAGCTGCTCTCATCAGTGTCATTCTTGTTTAATCCATTATTTACTCCACAGCTGATTTTTGACAGTTTCCACCTAAAACAGTGTTAATGGTGGAAATCTTTTCACAAAAATGTAGCAATTTTAGGTATTTGAGGTGAAGTGATGCGATTAACTCACCCGGGGCAGCGAAAATCTGTGAAAAACAAATATATTCTTTTAACACTCCATTGTTCAAATATTGTTTTTTATACCTTCACAATGAGCAATCTCACCGTTGGACCGCCTGTAGTACCACAGTAACACCAGAAGAAGAACCAGGAGGATCCCACCAACAGGTCCGATGATCATAGGGACGACAGATGAAGAGTGGACAGGAGTGGACACTGATACTGGAAGGAACAGTGTCACGTTCATTTTGGGTTTTGTTTATTTTTTATTTAATGTCATTTACTTCTTACTCTTACTATTAGAAAAATAGAGTTTACACGTAAAACCTAAAATGTAAACTAAAACGAAAATAAAACTCAACAAAACATGTCGACTACAGGAGACACATTTTGTCCGCCAGCTGAGCAGAAACCCCACCTACAGCCGTCTTACTGACAGACACGTTTCCATAGCAACTTCTAAATCTAAATCCTTTGAACACACACTATGCTGTTTAAATAAGATCAAAGAAATGTTTACAGAAATATGTTGAATACCATTATCAATGTTAGATCTCATCAACATAATGTTGCATAAAACCTAAATGTTCATTTTAAGGGGAAAAAAGTATTTTCTTTAGAAAGAAGGAAAGAAACAAAACATGTTCCCTATTTCCTGTTTGCAAATTGTGTCATTTTGTGGGTAGTACAGTCTTTTTTTGAAATTAGGTTTTTATCTTATGTGCAGTCTTTAGACAAAATGTTTTTTTTTTTATTATGCATCCACAGTTATTATGCATCTACATCAGCAACATATTCACCCAATGGAAAACATCTTAAAAGCATTATCATATTCTAGCTTTTTCTCCGCAAACTTCTTGACATGCCTCTTCAAAGTAATATATTACTGAAAATATTTAGAAATTTTAGGTATTTATATCATTTCCACATATAGGCCTATCTCTTCAACTGAGAATAAAATGTGCAGCCACAGTTAAAATCAGACAGGAGGGGCCAGTGTGAATACATTTTCAACCAGTGGCACATCTGCTTGCGATGAGGTTAACATTGTAGTCCCATGATTTAGTAGAGAAAAAAACCCACAAATACCGAATCATTTGGATGGAATATAATCAGAATATTTAAACTGTGTTTTGTATTTGCAGAGCACATTTCAGCAACAAGGCAGTTCAAAGGGTTTTGAAGTGACTGTTCTGGATGACGCTCTGCTAGTCTTTGGGCTCCAACCAAAACCAGCCGCCTGGTTTTGTTACGTATTGAGCTGATCCTGATGAAAAAAGGAATGTGACTCACCTGACACAGACACTGGGATCTTTTCACTCCACTTTGTCTCAGAATACCAGTCGTCTCTGCGTCTACACCGACACATGTAGTCTCCACTGCTGGACTCATCACTGACAGTCAGGTGTTTATCATTTCCCACTTTTACAGGTTTGTCAGATCTCATCCAGTCACACGTCCACTCAGTGGTTTCTCCTCCCTGGACCTCACATGTCAGAAATATCGACTCACCACTGAAGATCTGAGGCCGGTTTGGTCGTCGAGTCACAAAAACCTCATTGGAAACTGTTTACATCAGATATGGACGGTTGCAAAACAAACCAAAACATGAAAATAAATTAAAAAACACCTCATGAGTTTAAGCTAAAGGGTAAAGAATAATCAACTGCATTTTAACAAAAGTATTTGAACTTACAGGTTATATTGAAGCTCACTTCGTCACTTACAACACTGGGATAGTCTCCATTTTCTCTCTTTCCAATACATCGGTATATTCCTCCTTGTGTTACTTTAATATCTCTGTTTCCTTCTTCAGTGAGTTCAACTTCAGGTGTGTTTTGGGTCTTTCTTAACCATCTGTATTTCCATCCAGTAGAGGGCTCCACTGAGCAGCTCAGTGTCACACTGCCCCCTACTGGTATGGTTGTTGAACCTGCAGTCAGTTTGGCTTTGGGTTGAGCTGATGTTAAAATAAAATCGTCAGTTAACACGTTTAGTTATTCGTCAGTCAGATTGAGCAAAAATATTCAAATGTCTCATCATAATATAAGACAAAAATCTATAATTGAGTTTCTCTAATGGGAATGACGTGTTATCTTGAAATAGTTAACTTAATTTAAAGACTCAAATAAAAACAAGAAAACAAAGAAAAACAAAAATAAATTATGCTATTCTGTGATTAGCTCACCTAATGAAACATAACTTTATATATAAAATAGTAAGTTTAATTGTATTTCATAGAATTTGGGTTTTCTGTGGATGCAACTGCTGAGGTCAAAATATCATTATGGGAGGAACAAAAAACAAAGCTAAAATGATTTTCTGCATATAGATTTAACTTACAGAGGAGTTAACATGTGTATTAACTACACAACTCTCAATATTGTACAAATCTGGTAGAAAAAGATCATTTGGACTCACCAGTAACAGTTAAAGAGACAGTATCACTGCAGTCGGTACCACCAGAGGTCTTCCTGAGTCCACAGCACTGGTATTCACCACTCTGATCGATTTGGATACCTTGTAATGTGTAGCTTTTGTGCGTATTGTATTGAATAAATTGTTTTCCATTTCTTCTAAGCTCATATTGCCAGTCGGTCTCTTCTCCTTCACTCATGACACAAATGAACGTCACGCTCTCTTCAGGATGAAAAGTCGACCAGTTGGGATCAATAATCAGGTTTGCGTCTAAAACGCAGCACAACACAATTAGCACATTTATCATGCAGTTTATACGGACGAGCCTCATTCTGAGTTTATAAATAAATATGAAAAATAAAACAGAAAATACCTTCAGCATGTCCGCAGCAGAGGAGTGAATTCATCACTAAAATAAAACCGAAAACTTTTGTCATTATAAACATTAAAAGTTCACATAAACAGGCGCAGAGTGTCGCTCCGTAACGTCCAGCTCTGACACCAACACGTTCTTTTCATGTCACCAAAGTTTCCGATCAGTATCACTAGTTTCCTGTTTTGTGAGCTCATTTTTTTTAATCTTCATCTGAAAAACATCACAGCAGTTCTACCACAGAATATTTGGACATTTCCCACGCAGTGTTTTGTCAGTTTTTTAACTTCCTTAAACTAAGGTGACTCACAACAAATGAAAAGACATACCCCAGTTAAACGTTTTAGGTAACCATTTGTTTAAAGGTTAATGTTTACTTCTTAAATTAAAAGATTTATTTGATCGAAAACTAGACAAAAATATGATGTGCAAAACAAACAAAAAAATCCTGAAAAACCTTCTGGAGATAGAAGAGAACGAAGATGACACACATTTTGCACATCATTACTTTAGTGAACCTTCTAATATATAGAATTCCATCCATCCATCCATCTTCTTCCGCTTATCCGGGGTCGGGTCGCGGGGGTAGCAGCTTCAGAAGGGAGGCCCAGACTTCCCTCTCCCCAGCCACTTCCACCAGCTCCTCCGGAGGGATCCCAAGGCGTTCCCAGGCCAGCCGAGAGACATAGTTCCTCCAGCGTGTCCTGGGTCTTCCCCGGGGCCTCCTCCCGGTGGGACGTGCCCGGAACACCTCACCAGGGAGGCGTCCAGGAGGCATCCTGGCCAGATACCCGAGCCACCTCAACTGGCCCCTCTCGACGTGAAGGAGCAGCGGTTCTACTCTGAGTCCCTCCCGGATGACTGGGCTTCTCACCCTATCTCTAAGGGAGAGCCCAGCCACCCTACGGAGAAAACCCATTTCGGCCGCTTGTATCCGCGATCTCGTTATCGGTCATGACCCAAAGCTCATGACCATAGATGAGGGTGGGAACGTAGATCGACCGGTAAATCGAGAGCTTCGCTTTTTGGCTCAGCTCTCTCTTCACCACGACGGACCGGTACAGCGCCCGCTTGACGGCAGACGCTGCACCAATCCGCCTGTCGATCTCCCGCTCCCTTCTTCCCCCATTCGTGAACAAGATTCCGAGATACTTGAACTCCTCCACTTGGGGCAGGACACCCCCCCTGACCCGGAGAAGGCACTCTACCCTTTTCCGGCTCAAGACCATGGCCTCGGATTTGGAGGCACTGATCGCCATCCCAGCCGCTTCACACTCGGCTGCGAACCGCTCCAGCGAGAGCTGCAGATCACGTCCTGATGAAGCCAAAAGGACCACATCATCCGCAAAAAGCAGAGATGCAATCCTAAGGCCACCAAAACGGATCCCCTCAACACCCTGGCTGCGCCTAGAAATTCTGTCCATAAAGGTAATGAACAGAATCGGTGACAAAGGGCAGCCCTGGCGGAGTCCAACTCTCACCGGAAACGAGCCCGACTTACTGCCGGCAATGCGGACCAGACTCTGACACCGGTCGTACAGGGACCTGACAGCCCGTATCAAGGAGCCCGGTACCCCATACTCCCGGAGAACCCCCCACAGGGCTCCCGAGGACACGGTCGAACGCCTTCTCCAAGTCCACAAAATACATGTAGACTGGTTGGGCGAACTCCCATGCACCCTCCAGGACACTGGTGAGAGTGTAGAGCTGATCCAGTGTTCCACGACCAGGACGAAAACCACACTGCTCTTCCTGAATCCGAGGTTCGACAATCCGACGGACCCTCCTCTCCAGAACCCCCGAATAGACCTTGCCAGGGAGGCTTAAGAGTGTGACTCCCCTATAATTGGAGCACACCCTCCGGTCCCCCTTTTTGAACAGGGGGACCACCACCCCGGTCTGCCAATCCAAGGGAACTGCCCCCGATGTCCATGCGATATTGCAGAGTCGCGTTAGCCAACACAACCCTACAACATCCAGAGCCTTGAGGAACTCCGGGCGGATCTCATCCACCCCCGGGGCCCTGCCACCGAGGAGCTTTTTAACCACCTCGGCGACCTCGACCCCAGAGATTGGAGAGCCCAACCCAGAGTCCCCAGGCTCAGCTTCCAAAACAGAAGGCATGTCGGTGGGATTGAGGAGGTCTTCGAAGTACTCTGCCCACCGGCCCACAACGTCCCAAGTTGAGGTCAGCAGCACACCATCCCCACCGTAGACAGTGTTGGTGCTGCACTGCTTCTCCTGAGACGCCGGATGGTGGACCAGAATCGCCTCGAAGCCGTACGGAAGTCTTTTTCCATGGCCTCTCCAAACTCCTCCCACACCCGAGTTTTTGCCTCAGCAACCACCCGCGCCGCATGCCGCTTCGCCTGCCGGTACCCATCAGCTGCTTCCAGAGTCCCACAGGCCAAAAAGGCCCGATAGGACTCCTTCTTCAGCCTGACGGCTTCCCTCACCGAAGGTGTCCACCAACGGGTTCGAGGGTTGCCGCCGCGACAGGCACCGACAACCTTGCGGCCACAGCTCAGATGAGCCGCCTCGACAATGGAGGCACGGAACACGGTCCACTCAGACTCCATGTCCCCCACCTCCCCGGGACGTGTTCGAAGTTCTGCCGGAGGTGGGAGTTAAAGCTCCGTCTCACAGGGGATTCCGCCAGACGTTCCCAGCAGACCCTCACAACACATTTGGGCCTGCCAGGTCTGACCGGCATCCTCCCCCACCAGCGGAGCCAACTCACCACCAGGTAGTGGTCAGTGGACAGCTCCGCACCTCTCTTCACCCGAGTGTCCAAGACATACGGCCGCAGGTCCGATGAAACGATGACAAAGTCGATCATCGAACTGCGGCCTAGGGTGTCCTGGTGCCAAGTGCACATATGGACACCCTTATGCTTGAACATGGTGTTCGTTATGGACAATCCATGACGAGCACAGAAGTCCAGCAACAGAACACCACTCGAGTTCAGATCGGGGGGGCCGTTCCTCCCAACCACGCCCCTCCAGGCCTCACTCTTGAAGTCCCCCAGCAGAACAAGGGAGTCTCCAGGAGGAGCACTCTCCAGCACCCCCTCTAGGGACTCCAAAAAGGGTGGGTAATCTGAACTGTCGTTCGGCCCGTAAGCACAAATGACAGTCAGGACCCGTCCCCCCACCCGTAGGCGGAGGGAGGCTACCCTCTCGTTCACCGGGGTAAACCCCAACGTACAGGCGCCGAGATGGGGGGCAACAAGTATGCCCACTCTTGCCCGACGCCTCTCACCTTGAGCAACTCCAGAGTGGAAGTATGTCCAGCCCCTCTCAAGGAGACTGGTTCCAGAACCAGAGCCATGCGTTGAGGTGAGACCGACTATTTCTAGCCGGAACCTCTCAGCCTCACACACTAGCTCCGGCTCCTTCCCCACCAGAGAGGTGACATTCCACGTCCCAAGAGCTAGCTTCCGCAACCGAGGATCGGACCGCCAGGGTCCCCTCCCTCTGCTGCCACCCATCGCACAATGCACCCGACCCCGTTGGCCCCTCTCACAGGTGGTGGGCCCATGGGAGGGGGGACCCATGTTTCCTCTTCGGGCTGTGCCCGGCCGGGCTCCATGGGTAAAAGCCCGGTCACCAGACGCTCGCTGTCGTGCCCCCCCTCCAGGCCTGGCTCCAGAGTGGGGCCCCGGTGACCCGCGTCCGGGCGAGGGAACATGTAGTCCAACGTTTGTAAGCATCATTGGGGTCTTCGGGCTGCACTTTGTCTGACCCCTCACCTGGGACCTGTCTGCCTTGGGTGACCCTACCAGGGGCATGAAGCCCCGGACAGCATAGCTCCCAGGATCATTGGAGCACTCAAACCCCTCCACCACGATAAGGTGGCAGCCCAAGGAGAGGTATATAGAATTTTTCTCATTAAAATTCTATATACTTTTGACTTAGTTTAAAATTAAGTCAAAAAAAAAAGTTACATAAGAAGAGAAGGCAATGCAAACACTGTCAAAAGTGAACATTTTGTTAATTTTTTCCATTTTATCTGCACCATTCAAACACAGGAAGTGACATCACTGCACAACAAGCATTATTTCCCAGCTTGATAATGACTTTCTGTGAGTCAGAGGAATATTTTTTGCACTTTATTTCGACACAATGCTCACACATTAGTTCTCCCACATTAGTTGTATGGTATATAAAGTGCTAAAGTCTAATTTTACAATAAAAAGCTTTTCAAAATGTTTGCACAGAAATGTTTGTGTTAGTAGTTTGTCACTGAAATAACCTGTTTGAAGTTGCAGCAAACTTAACAAGAACAAATGATTAAACTAAGTAAAATTACACAAATATAATGGAAGATAAAGTAGAAATTACAGCAGACAAGATGTCAAAGACGATGTTCTTCTAATCTCCGTCCTTCATACAGATAAAGTGATCTACTTACAGAGTGAGACCAGAACCCTGGGTGAGATGTTCCCCATCCTGACCTCAACCTGGAACCATGTGTTGCTCTGCGTTGGTCCAATAATCTTCCTTTCATAACAAGCTGCCTCTGCAGCGTCTCCAGAGAAATGGAGCCGTCTGAATCACGATCGACGTTTTATCTGACAATGACGGGACAACGTTTATTTTAAACACTGACATCAATGCACTGAGTTTCTGCTGCGACGTTTCCGGTCCAATGATGAGAAGTTGTGGTAAAAGAAGAACAGGACTTTTTTTTTTTTTCCAAAAGGTTTAAATATAATTATTAGACAAGTGTATTTTGCTTTTCTTTTTAGTGAAAACCATAAAATAAAATTCTCTTTAAATAAACTGTAAACTGCATTATTGTAAGTTTTAAATGTTTAATCCTCTACTTAGTTTGTGTTGCTTGCGAACTCTCTGACAAACAAACCGTAAAATCCCCTTCTCACCTAAAAACACGTGATGGGTGAGAATGATCTCAGCTATCGCAGATATATAAGGTCTTAGGTGTGAATAAGCAGACATGAGATCAGACAGTGAGAAATAGTTTGGAGTTTAAATAGATTTAAGAAGAAACTCTAAAAATGTACGGAGAGTGAAAAAAAAGTTTCTGTGTTTCATTTAGCAGCGTCTGTTTGTGAGAAAGAAGGATGAAAAATCTTCTTTTCATCTGAATAATCATACACTGACCTTTAACTTGATCCTAACTTTAGCCTCATCTACAATATGTCATGTATTAATTTATTAGCTCAGCGTAAAGAAGCCGTTAGCAGCTCTGCTAACCCAGCATTAGTTGTGGCTGTGAGGTTGTGGAAAAGCATTTGGTTTTCTAATGGCACTTAATTTGCAGTTTTCTATACTAAATATTTCACTTTAGTCCAGATCTTCCACCAAGAGACGAGGAAACACTACAGAGTTTCCTGCAGAAACTATAAATACAATCATCTTCAGTGACATCCTGCTCAAGAAGTGTTGACCAAAGAAGCAGAAGTCCTCTTTAATGGTATGACGACTCAGCACTGCCCTCTTGTGGCAGGCTTTTGAATACAGACTGCAGGCCATTGTTTCAGAGTTTAGGTCTGGCTCTTCTTTCCTGGTGTTTTAATTTAAATTGTCCCATTTATTCTAGTTTCAGAAGAAATAATATCTGTTTCAAGACTCTCTGAATTGTTGTTTGTGCTAAGCTAACATGGTTGTTGCAGCTGCAGGCAGCAGCTGTGTTTTTAGTGAGGATGAGGATGTTGAGCTTGATGATGGATTTGTGAGATGTTCTGCTGCCGTTTCCACCACAGCCAGTCAGACTGGATGGAGCAGGTTCATGTGAAGCAGCAGAATCCTGCAGACACACAAGTTTTCTTCCTGGATGAATCACCGGACATTCAGCCCTTTTCTGGAACTCTGACAAAAATGACTAATTAATAGCACCATCTGCTGGCCACTATCTGTAAGCACAAGTCACTGACAGAAGAAGTCTGGTGGGATTTTTTCCCCCCACCAAGGTTCACAGATTAAATAGATAATGTTCACTGTTGTTATCAGGACATAAAGTAAAACACACTTTTCTTTACTTTGCATATCTGAAAATAACATTTTAATTGATTTTGTATCAGTTTCTGCATCTCCAACTGCTACTCCACTGTTTTAATTTTGCAACTCTCTAAAAATAACAATATTGTAAAAATGCATTGATGTTTGTTTTATTTTCCTCCTGATACTTAAAACCTAGAAAGAGCAAAACCCAAAAATGTTCTTTCATTAAAGCTCTTAGCTTTTTTATAAATTAGTTTTCGGTCATCTATTATTTCTTAAAGCAGCATGCAGGTTTGACACTCTATAAAAACAGAACAAATCCTGAACAAATGATGATAAATTAACACACTGTGATGATTGGAGCTGATTGTCATTTTTGCCGTTTCCACCACAGAGCCAAACACTCTGGATGGAGCAGGTTCATGTGAAGCAGCAGAATCCTGAACACACACATGTTTTCTTCCTGTGTCACATGATTGAACTGACGGCCAGTTTCTGGACCGATAACTTGGAAAACTATGACTCAATGTCACCATCTGCTGGCCACTAGCTGTAAATACAAGTCAGAGTGTCTTTTATTAATGAATCATTTAAATAAATAATGTCTTTTGTAGAACAGGGTATTTATGTATGTTTAATTATAATTATTTGACAATACTGAAAATTGCAAAATATCCACAAAAGCTCTGAGTAGCAAACTTTTAGAATATAAAATGTGATTTATTAAAAAATTACATTTAATTTACAACAAATGTTAAATTCTTTATTTTTCTCATTTGTTTGTGCTGCAGTACAACAATAAAGACCATTAGAAAACACTACCTACTATTTAATGAATACCTGAATTACGTCACTGTGTTGTGGCGGTAAGAGAGCGCCCCCCACTGGCAAGAAGATACATGCACACAGCAAACTCGTCTATATACATAAGAAAAAAAAGAAAAAAACGAAGACCAAAGACAGGATTAATTCTGAATCAAAAATAGGGTTGTATTAATTAACTGATTCTCAACCCATTACATCAGCCTTAAAAATGTAAAATAAAACCACCGGACAATAAAGACATGAAAAGAAAGATGATATTATTTAGCCTAAACCAGAGTCCAAGACAGAACCTGGAGCCACATTAAACTTTAATTAAAAACAACAAGTTATCATTGTCAGAAAAAGAAAGTACTGTTACAGAAAACCAGACAGATGAGATCCAGTCATGAATTCACAACTAAACAACTGAACTCTTATTAGAACTGGTGAATCGGGCAGCAAATTCTCCCAAATGAAGAAAAATGATCAGTAACAATCTAATGAAGTCAGGTGTTTATCTGACCTTCATGCTGATCTGTAATTATCTGGTCTCACATAATCGTAAACAGAACCTTCTTCTGGATCAGGAGGTCTCTCTGGTAAAAGTGAAACATGGATACATAGAAAACATACATTAGTGTTTCCTCATGTTTTTAAATAGTTTAATATCACTCTCTGAATATTTGACAGCTGAGGATTCATCTGGTTCTCATGTAATCAGTCACCTTTTTAATAACTTGGTTGTTTTATTACATATCGTTACCGTTTCCTGTGGCTCCACGGTTCTGGATTGTCTCATACACAGGACGTGGTGCCTACAGTAAATAAAAAATGTCAAAGAAAAGCTTGTATCTGAATGCAATTATGTAAAATAATAAGATCTATTTTGTACTTAATAGATGTTTATCCTTTCATTTCTGATGGGAATAATTGTGAGTTTGTTGCAACTTTGAATTGTTTTATTAATCAAACTCATGGTAATAATATACTTATATGTTGTCATATTGAGCAGCAGAATCATAAAATCTGCAGATTCATTCTGACATAAAATTAAAATAAACAAACAAAAATATTCAGGTGTTTCACTTTGTTGTTTACAGTTTGTCAGAAGGAATGACTTAAAGTAGACACTTTGATATTTTTATACATTTTATAAATCTGTGTTATGATAAAGAAAAAAGTTACAACAAAGTGAAATTGTGTCCAAATTAATACTGATGTTTATTGTGTCACTAACCATGCAGCAGAGAGCTGTAATCACTTTCAATCTGGTTCAGTCCATGATTACTGGTCGGCCTCTGGCTGCTGCTTTCAGACTGAAATGACCTGAAAATATTAAAGTGGATCAAATTTAACTATGAAACAAAGATCAAGAGTTTATGCCTAAGATGAAACAGCAGATATTTCATACTGACCTGATGCAGCTCAAATCTGGAGAAGATAAAAAAAAAAAAAAAGCTGTTTAGATCATCAACAACAGAATTAAAATGATGAACCGAATTTCAAAAGTCATATTTTAATACTTGTGATTCAATAACACATTATTTCAGGTTAGTATCAATAAAACGAGAAGAAAATGTTCTGACCTTTGGACCGTCTGCAGCGCCACAAGAGCAGCAGGGCGATGAGAACGACTCCAACAACTGGTCCAACGATCAACATGACAGGAAATGAAGAGCCGACAGAACTGGATACAGTTACTGGAAAAACAAAAACATCGTAAAATATTTATCTTAGTCCTCATTTTATTCAACAGAAATATTTTATTAGTGTGTTTATTAAAGTTACAAACTGCAGCTTTAACTTGATATTGTTAAATTGTGATTCTATGTATTGAGAAAAAAACATTTGTTCATCTCGTAGGACTGATCTATTCCACCTGGTGGTTTCTAATTTGTTTGTGTCACAACTTTAATAGCTGCATACTAATTAGAGTTGAAGGATTTTTCACTGCAAAAATAAAAGTATATATAAACATCTTGACATCTTAATGAAGAGATTGAGATTTTGCATTTACTCCAAACGATTCAAGACCAGCAGCTGCTTTAATTTTGGAAACCTTTCAGGCATTTTTGATCGTTTTGATGTGGCTGTTACAAACTGTGGTTATTGAGTGGTGAGGACGACGATGGGGTGGATCCAGGTTGCAAAGCAAATGATGATGGTTTTAATGAAGAAATCACAAAATACAAAGTCCAGGCAGAACAGGTGAGCAACAAGGCAAAGAGCTCGAACACTGATAGCAACTGGAATACAAACTGGTCTAAAACGAGGGAAAGGAAGACGACACATGACTTTAGACTTTAGACCAGAACCCGACAGAGAAACACAGACGGGATTAAATACACAGGGAAGGTAATGAGGGAACATAAGAGACAGCTGGGATCAATCACAGCCAAAGAGACGGGAAATAAATTAACACACAGAATAAAAACCACATCCTCACTGTGGCCAGTTAGAAAAATGTTTTACTTTAATTTTGCTGAAAAAAAGTTATTTACTGTTATTTCGAGGAAGTAGTGATGTAACTGTATCAGAGATCATAATATCATAAGAAACTAGTTTAAGGTTGAGTGAATATTGAAGTTATAAAATGAATCCTGCTGCATTTAGTTTTGCTGATCCGTCCTCACAGTTCAGTCCAGGTCAAACAAATTTGGATCACAACAATGAGCTGCTTAATATGAGCAAAAGACATTTAAAGAAGAAATCTGACTAAAATAGTTCAACACTCAACTTGTTAACTTCTAGAAATTTTCTGTTTTATTATTTAGATACCTTAAAACACATATGTCAGAGTCAAGGCCCATAACACATCCGCCCATGAGAAGATTTTTCTGCCCTCGGATGATCTTGATTTATTATTAGAACCGGCCCGCAGACCGCAGCAAGCCGGCACCCCGTCTGAAAAAAAATATCTTCCTTATTTGAACTGTAAGTAGTTTAAATGTTCTGTGAGATGATGTACTTACCCATGTATCCATAACAACCGGAACTTTCAATATCCACCAAGTTATTGCCGAAATATACCGTCTATTTAAACGAGTGCCCCCCGGATTAATTACACTCTCTGCAGGTGCAGCTGCGAAGTTACCGTATTAACCAGATACTTGCTGGAAAGTGCAACGCCTCCCCTTTCAGAAACCGTTGGAATTTTTCCACTTAGCGCTACGTGTGGCGGAATTACGGTACTGCAAATTTAGATGTGTCGCCACGTCCGGTCTAGAAGGGTTATTAGCACAGCAGTCGTCAGCATAACTTTAAAATTAACTTTCAGATACCCATCAAAAATGGCAAAAAGGAAGGTGGACACTGAGAACCGGGGGTTTCAAACAAGGTTTAGAGTTTATATTTAGAGTTTTTACTCAGTTCAAGTTTAAAAGTTAAAGTTTAATATTTGTTTTCACTGCATATTACTTCTCCTTGATGAAAGTGTTGTTTTTGATTAATAGATTTTTGCACTTTATTTTATTGTATTTCAATCCAATTATATTTTAAAAATATTTCAGTTGTGTCTGTTGAAAATTAAAGATTACTGACAGAGCCATAAGAAAATATTGCTTTATTTATCTGATCATATTGGAATATATTTGTTAGGTTTTCAGTAGGTTCAATTAGGTTCACTAGACTATATGCGTCATTTAAAAAAATTTCAATGATTTTTAAATCATTGAAATTTAAAAATTTCAATAATTTTTAAATCATTGATTTAAAAATCAATGATTTAAAAATCTGATTAAATCAGTCTGGTCTGATTTAATCAGTCTGACTTAATCAGACTGATTAAATCAGACTGGCCCTCGGCTTGTAGCAAATTTTTTTATTTGGCCCTCCGTCCATTTGACTTTGACACTACTGCCTTAAAAGAACAACTTTGGGAACAATGTGCACAAAAGCAACTCAAATTATAACAGTTGTAGTTTTATTATTGTAACTTGTTAAAGGAAGTGAACAAAATAAATTAACTCCTTTTGTTCTGCAGTTAAAAATTCATAACTCAGATGAGGACTAGTCAGATTTATTCTGGTTTGTCCAAGAAAGAAACTTCATTTAATCCAACATATAAGGAAAACATTTTTTTTCTACAATTTCTTCAGAAAAAAACAAAACAATTAAATCACCTGTTATGGTTTCACTCCACTGTGTTGAAGAAAACCCATCATCTCTGCTTCTACACTGACATGTGTAGTTTCCACTGCTGGACTCAGAGACAGTGAAAGTCCAGTCTTTACTGTCTGTCCTCTGTATTATTGACCCAGATTTCTTCCAGTCACACGTCCACTCAGTGGTTTCTCCATCCTGGACCTCACATGTCAGAGTGATCGACTCACCACTGAAGATCTGAGGCCAGTTTGGTTGTCGAATCACAAAAACCTCGTTGGAAACTGTTTACATCAGATAAGAAGAGAAAAATTAAATCACATGAAAATTTTTCATTTCATAGTTCTAGTTTCTAACAGTTTTGAAGAAAAAACTTACACATTATTTCAATGGTTTTCTTAAGGCTGGAATTACTGTAGAATGAAGGATTTCCTCTCTCTCCTTCACACTTATAGATTCCTCCTTGTGTCACAGTGATTTCTCTGTTTTCTTCATCATTTGTTATGACTTGAACTTCCGGTGTGTCTGTGGTCCGCCTGAACCATCTGTACTTCCATCCAGCAGAGGGCTCCACTGAGCAGCTCAGTGTCACACTGCCCCCTACTGGTATGGTTGTTGAACCTGCTGTCAGTTTGGCTTCAGGTTCAGCTCCTTGCAGCATGAATTAAAATTTGTTAATTTTTCAATGATTTAAAAAAAAACCCAAACATACAAGACTTGTACAAGCAGAACAAGCTACAGACTCGTTAACTGAAATAAATGAGAAGATTGAGAAATTACTGAAAATATGTCAACAATGTAGAACTTCATTAATATGAATTATTCTGGTAGTTATTCATGGTTTCAGCCATACAGATTAACAACCAGCCTCTGTGAGACTTCACAAAACTAAACCTGACATATAAATTTTTTTCTAAGAAAGTTTGAATCAGTGTGTATGTGTTTGTATGTGTATGTGTTTGTGTGTGTGTGTGTGGGTAGGAGTTAAGCATTAATACTGACAACTAAACTGAACTAGATCAGCCACATTTTCATTTACCAGCATCAACTTACCTGATATAGACAGTGTCAAGGTTTCACTCCACTGTGTTGAAGAAAACCCATCATCTCTGCTTCTACACTGACACATATAATCGCCACTGCTGGACTCAGAGACAGTGAAAGTCCAGTCTTTACTGTCTGTCCTCTGTATTATTGACCCAGATCTCTTCCAGTCACACGTCCACTCAGTGGTTTCTCCTCCCTGGACCTCACATGTCAGAGTGATCGACTCACCACTGAAGATCTGAGGCCAGTTTGGTTGTCGAGTCACAAAAACCTTGTTGGAAACTGTTTACATCAGATAAAGAAGAGAAAAATTAAATCACAAGAGAATTTTTGATTTCATGGACTTAGATTCTAACAATCATAAAGAAAAAATTTACACATTATTTCAATGGTTTTCTCTTGGCTTGAATGACTGTAGAATGAAGGATTTCCTCTCTCTCCTTCACACTTATAGATTCCTCCTTGTGTCACAGTGATTTCTCTGTTTTCTTCATCTTTTGTTATGACTTGAACTTCAGGTGTGTCTGCGGTCCGCCTGAACCATCTGTACTTCCATCCAGCAGAGGGCTCCACTGAGCAGCTCAGTGTCACACTGCCCCCTACTGGTATGGTTGTTGGACCTGCTGTCAGTTCAGCACTGGGTCTTTGTGCTGTTATAAAAACAAATATTTGACTTTATACAAAATACTGCAATTAAAAGCTTATTTTAAAGAGTGATGCTTCTTTCATATCAGTAAATATGTGAAAAAGCTGTCAATGCATTTTATTGTCATTTTCCTTATTTTAGATACTTTTTAGAAATTAAAAGAAAAAGTATTTGTTTGAAATAGTTTAATTAAATAACATAAAAGAGTTCATTCTCTTTTCTGAAAAGATAATGTGATTAACTCTACAATTAAGTAAATCTAAATATTCACATTAAGGTAAATAATATTTCCTTTGAATATTTGAATATTTGAATATTTCCTCTTTTTTAAACTTGTGGCTCATTTGACTTTATAAAAATTAAACCCAGTAATTATATATGTGTCATATTTCTGACACTATTTTATCAACAAAAAGATCTGCTTGAAATTATGAAATAAAATGCAGTTACCAAATATATGTTTTTTGGGCTAATATAAAACTTTGTAAATCTTTAAAATATTCAGTTCTTACCTGAGACAGTGACAGTGACAGTTTTACTGCACTTTGAGTGAGATGGATCCCACCTCCAGTGACGACAGCACTGAAATTTTCCACTATGTCTAGTATACAGAGGTTCAACTCTGAAACGTTTTTCTGACTGATAGGGAAGAAATTCTTTACTATTCCTTTTTAAATTGTAGTACCATTGAGTGTCTTTTCCTCCATTCGTGTTACAGATAAATGTAACAATCTCTCCATCATAAAAAGTCGACCAGTTGGGCTCAATACTCGGCACAGGATCTAAAACAGAACCAACATTCAGCTTGTTTGTCTTTTGATTTATAACAAAAACACATCAAGCTAAAAATTAAAAGATAAACATAAAATAATATCTGATTTAAAAGATAAACTGGATTCTTTTCCTGAGAGGATAAATGATTAAAATTCAGATTAAAAGTTGAAGTTACCTACAGTTTTTCCACAGCAGATCAGTGTGTTCAGCACTGAAATAAAGGTTGAAAGTTAATCAGCATAAATAATAAATTTATAAAAAAATATTTTCCAAACCCTCTCACTCAGCTTTGACTCTTTTTATCTGTTAACAGAAATTTAACTAGATATTAAATGGAAGATATTGAGTATTTATTTGTTCTGATAAGAATAAGATCAAATGTTTTAGTTTATTGTTGATTTTCTGATGAGTTAAAACTTCATTTTATAAACTTCACATCCTGACTGAAGACAGGACATCTGCAGACGTTTTGCACGACGACGGAAACTTCACACTCATCTCTACTGGAAAAAAACTGATAAAAGTTTTTAATGAATAATTTCAGTCTCTAGATCATTTTTTTCCACCAGGGGGTCTTTTTGTGAGCTCTAGTGTCCCTTATATGACAGTAGGCTAACAGGAAAGGGCGAAAGACATGCGGCAAATGTCAGTTGGGTCCAGGAATCGATCCCGCTACGGCCGCGTCGAGAACTCAGGGCCTCCAAATGTGGGTCGCACTTTCCCCTACGCCACCACAACACGCCCCTCATGTTCATTTTTAAACTTTTTTTATATAATATTTTTATTGCTCACACATTAGTTGTGTGGTATATAAAATGCTAAAGTCTAATTTTACAATAAACAGCTTTTCAAAATGTTTGCACAGAAATGCTTGTGTTAGTAGTTTGTCACTGAAATAACCTGTTTGAAGTTGCAGCAAACTTAACAAGAACAAATGATTAAACTAAGTAAAATTACACAAATATAATGGAAGATAAAGTAGAAATTACAGCAGACAAGATGTCAAAGACGATGTTCTTCTAATCTCCGTCCTTCATACAGATAAAGTGATCTACTTACAGAGTGAGACCAGAACCCTGGGTGAGATGTTCCCCATCCCGACCTCAACCTGGAACCATGTGTTGCTCTGCGTTGGTCCAATAATCTTCCTTTCATAACATGCTGCCTCTGCAGCGTCTCCAGAGAAATGGAGCCGTCTGAAACACGATCGACGTTTTATCTAAGAATGACGGGACAACGTTTATTTTAAACACTGACATCAATGCACTGAGTTTCTGCTGCGACGTTTCCGGTCCAATGATGAGAAGTTGTGGTAAAAGAAGAACAGGACTTTTTTTTTCTTTTTTTTTCTAAAAGGTTTAAATATGATTATTAGAGAAGTGTATTTTGCTTTTGTTTTTAGTGAAAACCATAAAATAAAAGTCTCTTTAAATAAACTGTAAACTGCATTATTCTAAGTTTTAAATGTTTAATCCTCTACTTAGTTTGTGTTGCGTGCGAACTCTCTGGCAAACAAACCGTAAAATCCCCTTTCACCTAAAAACAAGTGATGTTTGAGAATGATCTCACCTTTCACAGATATATAAGGTCTTGGGTGTGAATAAACAGACATGAGATCAGACAGTGAGAAATAGTTTGGAGTTTAAATAGATTTAAGAAGAAACTCTAAAAATGTACGGAGAGTGAAAAAAAGTTTCTGTGTTTCATTTAGCAGCGTCTGTTTGTGAGAAAGAAGGATGAAAAATCTTCTTTTCATCTGAATAATCATACACTGACCTTTAACTTGATCCTAACTTTAGCCTCATCTACAATATGTCATGTATTAATTTATTAGCTCAGCGTAAAGAAGCCATTAGCAGCTCTGCTAACCCAGCATTAGTTGTGGCTGTGAGGTTGTGGAAAAGCATTTGGTTTTCTAGTGGCACTTAATTTGCAGTTTTCTATACTAAATATTTCACTTCAGTCCAGATCTTCCACCAAGAGACGAGGAAACACTACAGAGTTTCCTGCAGAAACTCTATAAATACAATCATCTTCAGTGACATCCTGCTCAAGAAGTGTTGACCAAAGAAGCAGAAGTCCTCTTTAATGGTATGACGACTCAGCACTGCCCTCTTGTGGCAGGCTTTTGAATACAGACTGCAGGCCATTGTTTCAGAGTTTAGGTCTGGCTCTTCTTTCCTGGTGTTTTAATTTAAATTGTCCCATTTATTCTAGTTTCAGAAGAAATAATATCTGTTTCAAGACTCTCTGAATTGTTGTTTGTGCTAAGCTAACATGGTTGTTGCAGCTGCAGGCAGCAGCTGTGTTTTTGAGGATGAGGATGTTGAGCTTGATGATGGATTTGTGAGATGTTCTGCTGCCGTTTCCACCACAGCCAGTCAGACTGGATGGAGCAGGTTCATGTGAAGCAGCAGAATCCTGCAGACACACAAGTTTTCTTCCTGGATGAATCACCGGACATTCAGCCCTTATCTGGAACTCTGACAAAAATAACCAATTAATAGCACCATCTGCTGGCCACTATCTGTAAGCACAAGTCACTGACAGAAGAATGGTGGGATTTTTTTCCCCCCACCAAGGTTCACAGATTAAATAGATAATGTTCACTGTTGTTATCAGGACATAAAGTAAAACACACTTTTCTTTACTTTGCATATCTGAAAATAACATTTTAATCGATTTTGTATCAGTTTCTGCATCTCCAACTGCTACTCCACTGTTTTAATTTTGCAACTCTCTAAAAATAACAATATTGTAAAAATGCATTGATGTTTGTTTTATTTTCCTCCTGATACTTAAAACCTAGAAAGAGCAAAACCCAAAAATGTTATTTCATTAAAGCTCTTAGCTTTTTTTTAAAATTAGTTTTCGGTCATCTATTATTTCTTAAAGCAGCATGTCGGTTTGACACTTTATGAAAACAGAACAAATCCTGAACAAATGATGATAAATTAACACACTGTGATGATTGGAGCTGATTGTCATTTTCGCCGTTTCCACCACAGAGCCAAACACTCTGGATGGAGCAGGTTCATGTGAAGCAGCAGAATCCTGAACACACACAAGTTTTCTTCCTGTGTCACATGATTGAACTGACGGCCAGTTTCTGGACCGATAACTTGGAAAACTATGACTCAATGTCACCATCTGCTGGCCACTAGCTGTAAATACAAGTCAGTATCTTTTATTAATGAATCATTTAAATAAATAATGTCTTTTGTAGAACAGGGTATTTATGTATGTTTAATTATAATTATTTTTGACAATACTGAAAATTGCAAGATATCCACAAAAGCTCTTAGTAGCAAACTTTTAGAATATAAAATGTGATTTATTAAAAAATTACATTTAATTTACAACAAATGTTAAATTCTTTATTTTTCTCATTTGTTTGTGCTGCTGTACAACAATAAAGACCATTAGGAAACACTACCTACTATTTAATGAATACCTGAATTACGTCACTGTGTTGTGGTGGTAAGAGAGCGCCCCCCACTGGCAAGAAGATACATGCACACAACAAACTCGTCCATATACATAAGAAAAAAAAGAAAAAAACGAAGACCAAAGACAGGATTAATTCTGAATCAAAAATAGGGTTGTATTAATTAACTGATTCTCAACCCATTACATCAGCCTTAAAAGGACATTTCTTCCAAATACAAAAAAACAAAAAACTTTTGAATTTAAAGGAAAAAAGTATTTTTACATATCCCCCCGTATTTACCATTGTACTGTTGAGAAATTAAAAATAATTTGAGTAATTTTAATTAACTCAAAACAGGAAAAGTTTTGTTTGATTTAATGTCAGAATGGCAAAAAGGAAGCATTTATTTTTATAGAGTGTGTTATTAATACACACACTCTGTATATTAAAGCAAAGTAAAGCAAAACTGCTAGCATAATAAAAAACTGGAAGTGTTGAGAGGGATTATTTTAAACGCGCACAAAGCAACAGCTAAAATCAGTTTTATGAAAGGTTAATATTTGGCTTTTTACAATGGATCCTACAAATATGACATGAGTTAGAAGCTGTAGACCGAACTACACCTAGATGGTGTTATTGTTCTCTGGTCCCGAGTCGATTTCAGAATAAACAGCCTCTTCTTTTGCTCCAGGGCGCCCCCTGTCTGTGAAAGAACAACGACTGTAAGACTTCAATGTACTTTTTTATAAACAAATATTTTTCTTTTTCTTTCACTCGCTTTAAATTTTACATTTCTACAATAACTTTTCCTGTAAATTCTTAATTCTAAGTACAATAAGCACAAATTCACTTTTGGTTTATTTTATGTTTAAATATTTTATCACGTGTCTGAATATTTATATTTTTACATACACGAGGACGGTTTACAGTGTGTAAAAACATTTAAGCATTTCTATTTTGTAAAAATAAAAAAAAGTTTTGATTTTGTCTAACATTGGTTGATAGTGATGGAAAGTACCATATTGTTAAATTGGAGTTGACTGTACCTTTCATTTCTGACTCCAGACGATAGTAAACAGCGCCCTCTACTGGTTTATTTGGAGTACCTGTTCAAATAAACAAGTCACAATTTCTAAGTGATCTAAACAAGGCTGATTTTTTTCCCTCTTTAAGTTGTTTTTGTGACTTACTCTTTTCCCCAAAGTTTTTCGGTTCAATGAGAGAGTAGGTTGCATCCCCGGGTTTATCTGCCACTAAAACATTTCAGGATTTTTCAGATCAGTTACCTGCATTTGAACATGCAGCAGTTATATCTGGTGGAAAAGATTCACTGTACCTTTTCCGCTGGAGTCTGAGAAGTTGACCGACTCGTAGATATGATTGCCGCCTGCAGTGCAGGAAAAAAAGTGAACAGAATATTGCATTAACACACACGCAGCATTCTCTCTATTTCTTTTATTTCAGTGAGCAAATTCTAAAGCGTTCCTTACTGAATATGTAAACGCAATCTTATCAGTACGAATGAGAACATAGCTAAAAATATCTACAGGACAAAAGTTGTTTAATTTCTGACCATGCAGAGGAGAGCTGCTCTCATCAGTGTCATTCTTGTTTAATCCATTATTTACTCCACAGCTGATTTTTGACAGTTTCCACCTAAAACAGTGTTAATGGTGGAAATCTTTTCACAAAAATGTAGCAGTTTTAGGTATTTGAGGTGAAGTGATGCGATTAACTCACCCGGGGCAGCGAAAATCTGTGAAAAACAAATATATTCTTTTAACACTCCATTGTTCAAATATTGTTTTTTATACCTTCACAATGAGCAATCTCACCGTTGGACCGCCTGTAGTACCACAGTAACACCAGAAGAAGAACCAGGAGGATCCCACCAACAGGTCCGATGATCATAGGGACGACAGATGAAGAGTGGACAGGAGTGGACACTGATACTGGAAAGAACAGTGTCAGTCATTTTGGGTTTTGTTTATTTTTTATTTAATGTCATTTACTTCTTACTCTTGTAACACGGGGGAAAGACCCGGATGATGACTGAGGGCGTGGCTCTAAAGCCAACTGGTAGACTACTAAAATATGCTCAAGTAGCCTAGGGTCTCCCAATTAAAAGTACTCAGGTAAGTCTGGCTTAAAGTGAGGAAACAGAGGTAGTATACAAAAATATATTTTATTTATACTTTCTTTGACAATGTTAAAAATATACTTTATTATTCTAATTTAAGACCTGATTTGGCACAGGCATCTAGGAAAGCACTGGAAGCAATCAGAAACATAACAAAATCAACTACAAACCAAACTAATAGAAACAAATTCATCACACAGAAATAATATTGAACAAAAGAAAATATAAATCTCCCGTTCACACAGAAATAATATTGAACAAAAGAAAATATAAATCTCCCGTCGCCTCAGTCCAGTCCTTTAGAGCTGCGCCCAATCTGCTAATTCATAAAAAAAAAAAGAAAGATAAACCCTGGTTCTGGTTCTGTGGTGCTTTGCTAGATTTCCAGCTGCAGAGGACAACCCCTTATTACTGAGAGCATCAAAAAACTACACATGGGTGAGAGCATAATATTGCACATAAGCAACCTATAATACCACAACCAACAATAAAGTTTCTGCTAGTGATGTTACGTGATGAGCCGAGGCTTCGAGGCGTGTGTCGAGTAATGGAGGGGGCGTTTCCGTAAAGCGCGTATCGAGGCTTGCTTCATTTAGGGGAGGAGCCGAAAACGATGACGTCCGAAGCCTCGCTGCCCGGCTGTACCACGTGACTGCTTCGGGAAGTGGCTCAGATTTTGGCGCGGGGTTTGGAAACCCCACAGGCTTCATTCAAAATGTGGGTTGTTGTAGGCGAGTTGCGGTCAGTTGAGAGAGTGGATAGAGTTTTGATAGTTTGGATTGTGGTTATTTAGTTTGAGACAGGTAGGGAGAATATATATATATATATATATATATATATATATATATATAAACACTACAACTTCCCCCACCCAATAGGGCAGTTTCACTAGGAAGTCATAGGAAAGCACGGGCCGCCGCACGTCGTCCACAACTCTTCGTCCTCTGAGAGAGAGAGAGAGAGAGAGAATACAGAGACAGAAAGAGGGAGAGAAAAAAGACACAGGCAAAGAGAGAGAGAAAGATATATAGATCTAGAGATAGAGAGAAACAGAAAAATAAAAAATAGATACATACAGACAGAAAAAGAGAGAGAAAGAGAAAAAACAGAGACAAAGAGAGAGAAAGAGAGAGAGAGAAAAAAATATATATATATACAGAGAGGGAGACACAGAGAAAGGAAAAAAGAGAAAATCCTATCCTGTCCCACAGCTATCCTATTTTTAATTTTAATTTTAATTCTAATATTAAGGATACGTGAGTTTTCACCACTTGATTTAACTTGAGTTACCTTGAACTCCAATACCATCATCACACATCATAAGCAGATTTGATCTGGAATAAACAAGGTATTGATCTAAATTAATTTTTCCCCCCTTCCCCCTTTATTTATTTTTCTGGGATTAATATTTAATGTTTTTAGACTTTATTATTTCAGGACTTATAATTGGGTTATTTATTTAATTTGAGCTTTTTACTAATAATCTCACTATTATAAATAGGATTGGTTAGTTAGTTTTAAAGTTCTTAATTTTTATATTAGGATTTTTAAGATAGCTGTGGGACAGAATAGGATTTTTTTGTATATATATTTCTCTCTATCTCTATCTCTATATATCTCTTTCTCTCTCTCTTTGTCTCTTTTTTTCTTCACCTTTTGTGAAGTCATTCCCAAGAGCCATAATAGACAAAAATTCAATTCATCACACGTGTTAAGATACAGCTGGTTGTGATTATACACCTGGCCAGTAGGTGGTTTCGTGTGCACATGAAGCCTCAAGAAATGAACCCTTTCTCGAACCAGTTGGCTCAAGTGGTTCAATGCCTCATGAGGCTTCATCTCACCATCACTAGTTTCTGCTGACAATAATAAAGCCAAAACCAGACAAAAGTGACAAAAATCCATTTACCTATTCAGCAGCTCGACCAGCACAGCACCAGCGCTCATCCAACAAATCCCAGCTGCCACAATGGACTTGACTTGTCACTTGGCGGGCACACCTGGTGCCTATATACGTTAACAAGCCCAACAATACTGTGACGGGGTATGGTGCATTCAGGGACCCGACATGGGTGGGAATTTTATATAAACAGTGTTCAATCTTAATGAACCACCCGGTTACACTCTTACTATTAGAAAAATAGAGTTTACACGTAAAACCTAAAATGTAAACTAAAACGAAAATAAAACTCAACAAAACATGTTGACTACAGGAGACACATTTTGTCCGCCAGCTGAGCAGAAACCCCACCTACAGCCGTCTTACTGACAGACACGTTTCCATAGCAACTTCTAAATCTAAATCCTTTGAACACACACTATGCTGTTTAAATAAGATCAAAGAAATGTTTACAGAAATATGTTGAATACCATTATCAATGTTAGATCTCGTCAACATAATGTTGCATAAAACCTAAATGTTCATTTTAAGGGGAAAAAAGTATTTTCTTTAGAAAGAAGGAAAGAAACAAAACATGTTCCCTATTTCCTGTTTGCAAATTGTGTCATTTTGTGGGTAGTACAGTCTTTTTTTGAAATTAGGTTTTTATCTTATGTGCAGTCTTTAGACAAAATGTTTTTGTTTGTTATGCATCCACAGTTATTATGCATCTACATCAACAATATTCACCCAATGGAAAACATCTTAAAAGCATTATCATATTCTAGCTTTTTCTCCGCAAACTTCTTGACATGCCTCTTCAAAGTAATTTATTACTGAAAATATTTAGAAATTTTAGGTATTTATATCATTTCCACATATAGGCCCATCTTTTCAACTGAGAATAAAATGTGCAGCCACAGTTAAAATCAGACAGGAGGGGCCAGTGTGAATACATTTTCAACCAGTGGCACATCTGCTTGCGATGAGGTTAACATTGTAGTCCCATGATTTAGTAGAGAAAAAAACCCACAAATACTGTATCATTTGAATGGAATATAATCAGAATATTTAAACTGTGTTTTGTATTTGCAGAGCACATTTCAGCAACAAGGCAGTTCAAAGGGTTTTGAAGTGACTGTTCTGGATGATGCTCTGCTAGTCTTTGGGCTCCGACCAAAACCAGCCGCCTGGTTTTGTTACGTATTGAGCTGATCCTGATGAAAAAAGGAATGTGACTCACCTGACACAGACACTGGGATCTTTTCACTCCACTTTGTCACAGAATACCAGTCGTCTCTGCGTCTACACCGACACATGTAGTCTCCACTGCCAGACTCATCACTGACAGTCAGGTGTTTATCATTTCCCACTTTTACAGGTTTCCCAGATCTCTTCCAGTCACACGTCCACTCAGTGGTTTCTCCTCCCTGGACCTCACATGTCAGAGTGATCGACTCACCACTGAAGATCTGAGGCCAGTTTGGTTGTCGAGTCACAAAAACCTTGTTGGAAACTGTTTTCATCAGATATGGACGGTTGCAAAACAAACCAAAACATGAAAATAAATTAAAAAACACCTCATGAGTTTAAGCTAAAGGGTAAAGAATAATCAACTGCATTTTAACAAAAGTATTTGAACTTACAGGTTATATTGAAGCTCACTTCGTCACTTATAACACTGGGATAGTCTCCATTTCCTCTCTTTCCAATACATCGGTATATTCCTCCTTGTGTTACATTAATATCTCTGTTTCCTTCTTCAGTGAGTTCAACTTCAGGTGTGTTTTGGGTCCTTCTGAACCATCTGTATTTCCATCCAGTAGAGGGCTCCACTGAGCAGCTCAGTGTCACACTGCCCCCTACTGGTATGGTTGTAGGACCTGCTGTCAGTTTGGCTTTGGGTTGAGCTGATGTTAAAATAAAAACGCCAGTTAAAACGTTTAGTTATTCGTCAGTCAGATTGAGCACAAATATTCAAATGTCTCATCATAATATAAGACAAAAATCTATAATTGAGATTCTCTAATGGGAACGATGTGTTATCTTGAAATAGTTATCTTAATTTAAAGACCCAAATAAAAACAAGAAAACAAAGAAAAACAAAAATAAATTATGTTATTCTGTGATTAGCTCACCTAATGAAACATACCTTTATATATATTAAATAGTAAGTTTAATTGTATTTCATAGAATTTGGGTTTTCTGTGGATGGGCAGGTTGCAACTGCTGAGGTCAAAATATCATTATGGGAGGAACAAAAAAAAAATCTAAAATGATTTTCTGCATATAGATTTAACTTACAGAGGAGTTAACGTGTATTAACTACACAACTCTGAATATTGTACAAATCTGGTAGAAAAAGATCATTTGGACTCACCAGTAACAGTTAAAGAGACAGTATCACTGCAGTCGGTATCATCAGAGGTCTTCCTGAGTCCACAGCACTGATATTCACCACTCTGATCGATTTGGATACCTTGTAATGTGTAGCTTTTGTGCGGGTTGAATGGAATAAATTGTTTTTCATTTCTTCTAATCTCATATTGCCAGTCGGTCTCTTCTCCTTCACTCATGTCACAAATGAACGTCACGCTCTCTTCAGGATGAAAAGTCGACCAGTTGGGATCAATAATCAGGTTTGCGTCTAAAACGCAGCACAACACAATTAGCACATTTATCATGCAGTTTATACGGACGAGCCTCATTCTGAGTTTATAAATAAATATGAAAAATAAAACAGAAAATACCTTCAGCATGTCCGCAGCAGAGGAGTGAATTCATCACTAAAATAAAACCTAAAACTTTTGTCATTATAAACATTAAAAGTTCACATAAACAGGCGCAGAGTGTCGCTCCGTAACGTCCAGCTCTGACACCAACAAGTTCTTTTCATGTCACCAAAGTTTCCGATCAGTATCGCTAGTTTCCTGTTCTGTAAGCTCATTTTTTTTTAATCTTCATCTGAAAAACATCACAGCAGTTCTACCACAGATTATTTGGACATTTCCCACGCAGTGTTTCATCAGTTTTCTAACTTCCTTAAACTAAGATGACTCACAACAAATGAAAAGACATACCCCAGTTAAACGTTTTAGGTAACCATTTGTTTAAAGGTTAATGTTTACTTCTTAAATTAAAAGATTTATTTGATCGAAAACTAGACAAAAATATGATGTGCAAAACAAACAAAAAAATCCTGAAAAACCTTCTGGAGATAGAAGAGAACGAAGATGACACACATTTTGCACATCATTACTTTAGTGAACCTTCTAATATATAGAATTTTTCTCATTAAAATTCTATATACTTTTGACTTAGTTTAAAATTAAGTTAAAAAAAAGTTACATAAGAAGAGAAGGCAATGCAAACACTGTCAAAAGTGAACATTTTGTTAATTTTTTCCATTTTATCTGCACCATTCAAACACAGGAAGTGACATCACTGCACAACAAGCATGATTTCCCGGCTTGATAATGACTTTCTGTGAGTCAGAGGAATATTTTTTGCACTTTATTTCGACACAAGTTGCACTGAATTTATCAAACCAACTTTAAAAAATGTATTTATTTTTGTATTTTAAAACCTCCGACTTCAGTCTTTTGTGTTTCACCATGGAGAACTGACACTTCCTGTCCACCCAACAGAAGCCATTTTGTTGAAAACTGCTAAATAAGGCTTTATGCTTTAGTGTAGAGCCTTTAATCAATTGTTTGATGTGTTATTTAAATAAATACACCATAAAATCACAATTTGGGGCACATGTTAACAACCTGATTGTTAATCTTGTTAATCTTTCTTCAGATTGTGGAATCAATTTTAAAACCAGTAATCTGACCAAGCAATGAAAGTTCACATGTAGGATCACCTTGCACCGATTTGAAAAAACCCCCCAAAACATATTCTATTCGCTTTTAACTTGTAACGGACTGAATACTCATGCAGATATCTGCAAACTTAAATAATATTTTATTCTTAACACTGAACAAATCTTTAAAACTGTCCAATCAACATCATTAATGTTTTACACACCATGCATTCATGAAGTTTCACTCATTTCATTGAAAACAGGCACCGATATTCAAACTCTGTGACAGTCTCGTATTTATTACAAACATAGCATAACTGTAAAAGCTACAAATCCAGCTGTGTAGGTAAGAAGGGAGTTTGTAAATTTCATCTTTAATTTTATTTCTCAAGAATCTTACAACATTTCAATTTATGAAAAAAAAAAGCAAAAATCTGATTCTTGAAGAGATATAGCATAATTAGATCATCTTTGGCATCTTAAAGCTGCAGAAATACAACAATCATCACAACATATAATCAACACATGGCAGCAGAATTATTTGTTTCTGACTGTAAAATAGCGTGGAGCATCTGTTGCTGCTGGACTCCAATTTCCTGCTGAGAGATAGAAAGAGGGAGAGGGAGAGCATATATTTACAAAATTAGCATGTGCTTTAATTTATCCAAAAGAAACATCTTGGATAACAAAGTTTTTACATGATTGACGAGGATGTTATTTACCATTTTGTTGTTCGGGTCGCTAGTTCTCACCTTCACTGGCGTCTAAAACAGAAACCGGATATCAGAACAGTTTATTTTAAAAAGGGACAGTATTATTTTCCAGGCTTACATTGTCATTTTATAACACAATCGAGCAACTATGTTACTTTTAGTTGTTATAAAAACACAATACATTTCTTATAAGACTTAAAAGATTTTTGACTTTGCAACTTAAAACCCTGGAAGTGGGCCCCTGTCTCTTTAAGAAGCTCCTGCTCTTTCTGAAACTCCGCCTCCTCATAACAACATCGCTCCTCTGTTAACCCTTTAACAATGTTTTTATTACCATTGAAATAAGAAGTACCTCATAAAGTGAGCTCATGAGATACCAATTCAAAACAACCAGTGTTTGCCAATTGCTGCAGGCTAGTCTGAAGGAGCAGAGTGCAGGAGTTGTGGGGGAAGGACTGCTCTGTGAGGCGGAAACTCAGAAGCTTGGAAGCTGCAGCCCTGAGGAGGAGCTTCGTCTTGAAGGCGGAGCTAAGTCCACCCAGGTATTTTGCACAGCTGAATGGTTGCCATGGGCGATTAAAAGATTTCTCAAAGATGCATGAAAGAATCAAGGCAACACTACTAGTACCGTATTTTCGGGACTATAGATCAGAACCGTAATCAATGTCCATCAGAAGGTACTTGAGAATAACTAGAAAAGTCAAATGTGGCAAGACAGTTTGACCTCCCAAAAAATAAGTAAATAAATGCATTTATAGATAAAATAATAATAATAATAATAATAATAATAATAATAATAATAATAATAATAATAATAATAATAATAATAATAATAATAATAATAATAATAATGTCACTGACCTTTCATGTCCTGGTCTCACATTATCGTAAACAGAACCTTCCTCTGGATGATGACGCCTCTCTGTTAAAATGGCAACATGGAGGAAAATTTTAATTTACAATCCACTGAATGTTTTCTAACGACTCCTCTTTGTGAAGAGTTAAAGTTCAGAGTATTTCACAGCATTGTCAAATTCATCTGACTTTAATCTCCTTTAAATCACTTGGATGTCGAGGTCTGTCTTAAAACATGAACGTTACCATTTCCATTGGCTCCAGGTGGATGAACTGTCTCATACAGGGAGGTGGTGCCTGCAGTGAACCAAAACATTTCAAGATTAAAGTTCTGATCTGAAGGCAATTATATTAATCATATCACTTTTCTGTCTTACTTTTTCCATTGACTATAATCTTTTGTAATTACGACCCATTTGCCCTGATCAAACTCATGGAAATAACTTAACTGTATTTTATTATGTTGAGCAGCAGAGCCATGACTTCGGTGCATTAATTGTGACAAAACGTTCAGCACAAACAAAGTTCAATTATTAGAAATAATTAGCTCCATTTGGACTTTGAGCCTTTAAATTATATTTGCTTTTATGAAGATGAATCAACAAAACAAAGAAAACAAGTTCTTATAAATAATAATGACATTTATTTGGTGACCAACCATGCAGCAGAGAGCTGTAAAGGTGACCTTCGGTCTGATCCACTCCATGATTGGTGGCAGAGCTCTGGCTGCTGAACAATTTAAAAATATTAAAGTGAATTAAAGGTAAAAATGCATGAAAGAATCAGAAGTTCATGTTTTAAATGAGAAGATATTACAAACAGACCGGACGCAGCATAAATCTGTGGAAGATTGAAAAATGAATTGGCGTCATTAACACCAGAATTAAATAGATGAAATGTATTTTAAAAAAAATTACAGATACATATTATCATTTAATAAAGTGTTTTTGGTGATAAAGTAATCTGATTTAGTGTGGGAAGAAAATGTTCTCACCATTGGACCGTTTGTATCGCCACAACAAGAGCAGGAGGACGACGAGAACGATTCCACTAATCGATCCAACAATTAAGAGCACAAGAAACGAAGAGCTGACTGGACTGGACACTGGAAAACATAAGTAATTTATTGTTAGTTATTATTATACCCCAAGACATGATTTCCTGCTAAAAAATGTAAATGTGACATCAAGGAATGTGACATTCTCAGTCTCTGTATGGATTTTTCTCAAAGAGCTCAATGGTTTTATTGCATAAACTGAATTAAATGGTTTATCTGAAGTTAAAAAAAGTCATGAAGCTTTGCTGTAGGAACGCTCATCTGTAAATATTTGTTAGACATGATGATAATGATACCAATAACATTTAAATGAGAAATGAAGCTAAGACCTTCACTGTAAACAAGAAACATTAACAAGGAAATAAATGTCATTAGTGCTTTTGTAGCGTTTATGTATTTTTTAATAGAATTATTTGGATTGAAGTTTAAATGTGGAAAAATGGACACTGACATGTATCCTGACATACTTTGGTTCCTCATGATTAACCTTTAGGGTAGATGGATAAAGACAGGTTTTGTTATCCGTATATTTCCATGATCCCAGGTCAGAAACAAGCAGGAAGTGATAATCAACACTATTAACTCAATACTTGGCCGGGATATTTATCAAACTCTGTAAACTGTGTTTTTTTATGATTACAAAAATAGATATTCAATTATTAGTACATTCAGGGAGATGCTCATCTGTGTTGGGCTGGCCCAAAAAACATCATGACTCACCTGACACAGACACTGGGATCTTTTCACTCCACTTTGTCTCAGAATACCAGTCGTCTCTGCGTCTACACTGACACATGTAGTCTCCACTGCTGGACTCATTAACACTGACAGTCAGGTGTTTATCATTTCCCACTTTTACAGGTTTCCCAGATCTCTTCCAGTCACACGTCCACTCAGTGGTTTCTCCCCCCTGGATCTCACATGTCAGAGTGATCAACTCACGTCGAGTCACAAATACCTCGTTGGAAACTGTTTTCATCAGATATGGACAGTTGAAAAACAAACCAAAACATGAAAATAAATTAAAAATACCTCATAAGTTTAAGCTCAAGTGTAAAGAATAATTAACTGCATTTTAACAAAAGTATTTGAACTTACAGGTTATATTGAAGCTCACTTCGTCACTTACAACACTGTAATAGTCTCCATTTCCTCTCTTTCCCATACATTGGTATATTCCTCCTTTTGTTACTTTAATATCTCTGTTTCCTTCTTCAGTGAGTTCAACTTCAGGTGTGTTTTGGGTCTTTCTTAACCATCTGTATTTCCATCCAGTAGAGGGCTCCACTGAGCAGCTCAGTGTCACACTGCCCCCTACTGGTATGGTTGTAGGACCTGCAGTCAGTTTGGCTTTGGGTTGAGCTGATGTTAAAATAAAACCGTCAGTTAACATTTTAGTTATTCTTCAGTCAGATTGAGCACAAATATTCAAATGTCTCATCATAATATAAGACAAAAATCGATAATTGAGTTTCTCTAATGGGAATGACATGTTATCTTGAAATAGTTATCTTAATTTAAAGACCCAAATAAAAACAAGAAAACAAAGAAAAACAAAAATAAATTATGCTATTGTGTGATTAGCTCACCTAATGAAACATAACTTTATGTATAAAATAGTAAGTTTAATTGTATTTCATAGAATTTGGGTTTTCTGTGGATGCAACTGCTGAGGTCAAAATATCATTATGGGAGGAACAAAAAAAAAGGTAAAATGATTTTCTACATATAGATTTAACTTACAGAGGAGTTAACATGTGTATTAACTACACAACTCTAAATATTGTACAAATCTGGTAGAAAAAGATCATTTGGACTCACCAGTAACAGTTAAAGAGACAGTATCACTGCAGTTGGTATCATTGGAGCTCTTCCTGAGTCCACAGCACTGGTATTCACCACTCTGATCGATTTGGATACCTTGTAATGTGTAGCTTTTGTGCGTATTGTATTGAATAAATTGTTTTCCATTTCTTGTAAGCTCATATTGCCAGTCTGTCTCTTCTCCTTCACTCATGTCACAAATGAACGTCACGCTCTCTCCAGGATGAAAAGTCGACCAGTTGGGATCAATAATCAGGTTTGCATCTAAAACGCAGCACAACACAATTAGCACATTTATCATGCAGTTTATACGGACGAGCCTCATTCTGAGTTTATAAATAAATATGAAAAACAAAACAGAAAATACCTTCAGCATGTCCGCAGCACAGCAGTGAATTCATCACTAAAATAAAACCTAAAACATTTGTCATTATAAATTTTACAATAAACAGCTTTTCAAAATGTTTGCACAGAAATGTTTGTGTTAGTAGTTTTTCACTGAAATAACTTGTCTGAAGTTGCAGCAAACTTAACAAGAACAAATGATTAAACTAAGTAAAATTACACAAATATAATGGAAGATAAAGTAGAAATTACAGCAGACAAGATGTCAAAGACGATGTTCTTCTAATCTCCGTCCTTCATACAGATCAAGTGATCTACTTACAGAGTGAGACCAGAACCCTGGGTGAGATGTTCCCCATCCTGACCTCAACCTGGAACCATGTGTTGCTCTGCGTTGGTCCAATAATCTTCCTTTCATAACAAGTTGCCTCTGCAGCGTCTCCAGAGAAATGGAGCCGCCTGAAACAGGATCGACGTTTTATCTGACAATGACGGGACGTTTATTTTAAACACTGACATCAATGCACTGAGTTTCTGCTGCGACGTTTCCGGTCCAATGATGAGAAGTTGTGGTAAAAGAAGAACAGGACTTTTTTTTTTCTTTTTTTTTCTAAAAGGTTTAAATATGATTATTAGAGAAGTGTATCTTGCTTTTGTTTTTAGTGAAAACCATAAAATAAAATTCTCTTTAAATAAACTGTAAACTGCATTATTGTAATTTTTAAATGTTTAATCCTCTACTTAGTTTGTGTTGCCTGGCAAACAAACCGTAAAATCCCCTTCTCACCTAAAAACAACTGATGAGTGAGAATGATCTCACCTTTCACAGATATATAAGGTCTTAGGTGTGAATAAACAGATATGAGATCAGACAGTGAGAAATAGTTTGGAGTTTAAATAGATTTAATAAGAAACTCTAAAAATGTACGGAGAGTGAAAAAAAGTTTCTGTGTTTGATTTAGCAGCGTCTGTTTGTGAGAAAGAAGGATGAAAAATCTTCTTTTCATCTGAATAATCATACACTGACCTTTAACTTGATCCTAACTTTAGCCTCATCTACAATATGTCATATATTAATTTATTAGCTCAGCGTAAAGAAGCCATTAGCAGCTCTGCTAACCCAGCATTAGTTGTGGCTGTGAGGTTGTGGAAAAGCATTTGGTTTTCTAATGGCGCTTAATTTGCAGTTTTCTATACTAAATATTTCACTTTAGTCCAGATCTTCCACCAAGAGACGAGGAAACACTACAGAGTTTCCTGCAGAAACTCTATAAATACAATCATCTTCAGTGACATCCTGCTCAAGAAGTGTTGACCAAAGAAGCAGAAGTCCACTTTAATGGTATGACGACTCAGCACTGCCCTCGTGTGGCAGGCTTTTGAATACAGACTGCAGGCCATTGTTTCAGAGTTTAGGTCTGGCTCTTCTTTCCTGGTGTTTTAATCTAAATTGTCCCATTTATTCTAGTTTCAGAATTAATAATATCTGTTTCAAGACTCTCTGAATTGTTGTTTGTGCTAAGCTAACATGGTTGTTGCAGCTGCAGGCAGCAGCTGTGTTTTTAGTGAGGATGAGGATGTTGAGCTTGATGATGGATTTGTGAGATGTTCTGCTGCCGTTTCCATCACAGCCAGTCAGACTGGATGGAGCAGGTTCATGTGAAGCAGCAGAATCCTGCAGACACACAAGTTTTCTTCCTGGATGAATCACCGGACATTCAGCCCTTTTCTGGAACTCTGACAAAAATGACTAATTAATAGCACCATCTGCTGGCCACTATCTGTAAGCACAAGTCACTGACAGAAGAAGTCTGGTGGGATTTTTTTTCCCCCCACCAAGGTTCACAGATTAAATAGATAATGTTCACTGTTGTTATCAGGACATAAAGTAAAACACACTTTTCTTTACTTTGCATATCTGAAAATAACATTTTAATTAATTTTGTATCAGTTTCTGCATCTCCAACTGCTACTCCACTGTTTAAATTTTGCAACTCTCTAAAAATAACAATATTGTAAAAATACATTGATGTTTGTTTTATTTTCCTCCTGATACTTAAAACCTAGAAAGAGCAAAACCCAAAAATGTTCTTTCATTAAAGCTCTTAGCCTTTTTATAAATTAGTTTTCGGTCATCTATTATTTCTTAAAGCAGCATGTCGGTTTGACACTCTATAAAAACAGAACAAATCCTGAACAAATGATGATAAATTAACACACTGTGATGATTGGAGCTGATTGTCATTTTTGCCTTTTCCACCACAGAGCCAAACACTCTGGATGGAGCAGGTTCATGTGAAGCAGCAGAATCCTGAACACACACAAGTTTTCTTCCTGTGTCACATGATTGAACTGACGGCCAGTTTCTGGACCGATAACTTGGAAAACTATGACTCAATGTCACCATCTGCTGGCCACTAGCTGTAAATACAAGTCAGAGTGTCTTTTATTAATGAATCATTTAAATAATTAATGTCTTTTGTAGAACAGGGTATTTATGTATGTTTAATTATAATTATTTTTGACAATACTGAAAATTGCAAGATATCCACAAAAGCTCTTAGTAGCAAACTTTTAGAATATAAAATGTGATTTATTAAAAAATTACATTTAATTTACAACAAATGTTAAATTCTTTATTTTTCTCATTTGTTTGTGCTGCAGTACAACAATAAAGACCATTAGGAAACACAACCTACTATTTAATGAATACCTGAATTACGTCACCGTGTTGTGGCGGTAAGAGAGCGCCCCCCACTGGCAAGAAGATACATGCACACAACAAACTCGTCCATATACATAAGAAATAAAAGAAAAAAACGAAGAACAAAGACAGGATTAATTCTGAATCAAAAATAGGGTTGTATTAATTAACTGATTCTCAACCCATTACATCAGCCTTAAAAGGACATTTCTTCCAAATACAAAAAAACAAAAAACTTTTGAATTTAAAGGAAAAAAGTATTTTTACATATCCCCCCGTATTTACCATTGTACTGTTGAGAAATTCAAAATAATTTGAGTAATTTTAATTAACTCAAAACAGGAAAAGTTTTGTTTGATGTAATGTCAGAATGGCAAAAAGGAAGCATTTATTCTTATAGAGTGTGTTATTAATACACACACTCTGTATATTAAAGCAAAGTAAAGCAGAACTGCCAGCATAATAAAAAACTGGAATTGTTGAGAGGGATTATTTTAAACGCGCACAAAGCAACAGCTAAAATCAGTTTTATGAAAGGTTAATATTTGGCTTTTTACAATGGATCCTACAAATATGACATGAGTTAGAAGCTGTAGACCGAACTACACCTAGATGGTGTTATTGTTCTCTGGTCCCGAGTCGATTTCAGAATAAACAGCCTCTTCTTTTGCTCCAGGGCGCCCCCTGCCTGTGAAAGGACAACGACTGTAAGACTTCAATGTACTTTTTTCTAAACAAATTTTTTTTTTTCTTTTACTCGCTTTAAATTTTACATTTCTACAATAACTTTTCCTGTAAATTCTTAATTCTAAGTACAATAAGCACAAATTCACTTTTGGTTTATTTTATGTTTGAATATTTTATCACATGTCTGAATATTTATATTTTTACATACACGAGGACGGTTTACAGTGTGTAAAAACATTTAAGCATTTCTATTTTGTAAAAATAAAAAAAGTTTTGTTTTTGTCTAACATTGGTTGATAGTGATGGAAAGTACCATATTGTTAAATTGGAGTTGACTGTACCTTTCATTTCTGACTCCAGACGATAGTAAACAGCGCCCTCTACTGGTTTATTTGGAGCACCTGTTCAAATAAACAAGTCACAATTTCGAAGTGATCTAAACAAGGCTGATTTTTTTCCCTCTTTAAGTTGTTTTTGTGACTTACTCTTTTCCCCAAAGTTTTTCGGTTCAATGAGAGAGTAGGTTGCATCCCCGGGTTTATCTGCCACTAAAACATTTCAGGATTTTTCAGATCAGTTACCTGCATTTGAACATGCAGCAGTTATATCTGGTGGAAAAGATTCACTGTACCTTTTCCGCTGGAGTCTGAGAAGTTGACCGACTCATAGATATGATCGCCGCCTGCAGTGCAGGAAAAAAAGTGAACAGAATATTGCATTAACACACACGCAGCATTCTCTTTATCTCTTTTATTTCAGTGAGCAAATTCTAAAGCGTTCCTTACTGAATATGTAAACGCAATCTTATCAGTACAAATGAGAACATAGCTAAAAATATCTACAGGACAAAAATTGCTTAACTTCTGAACATGCAGAGGAGAGCTGCTCTCATCAGTGTCATTCTTGTTTAATCCATTATTTACTCCACAGCTGATTTTTGACAGTTTCCACCTAAAACAGTGTTAATGGTGGAAATCTTTTCACAAAAATGTAGCAATTTTAGGTATTTGAGGTGAAGTGATGCGATTAACTCACCCGGGGCAGCGAAAATCTGTGAAAAACAAATATATTCTTTTAACACTCCATTGTTCAAATATTGTTTTTTATACCTTCACAATGAGCAATCTCACCGTTGGACCGCCTGTAGTACCACAGTAACACCAGAAGAAGAACCAGGAGGATCCCACCAACAGGTCCGATGATCATAGGGACGACAGATGAAGAGTGGACAGGAGTGGACACTGATACTGGAAGGAACAGTGTCACGTTCATTTTGGGTTTTGTTTATTTTTTATTTAATGTCATTTACTTCTTACTCTTACTATTAGAAAAATAGAGTTTACACGTAAAACCTAAAATGTAAACTAAAACGAAAATAAAACTCAACAAAACATGTCGACTACAGGAGACACATTTTGTCCGCCAGCTGAGCAGAAACCCCACCTACAACCGTCTTACTGACAGACACGTTTCCATAGCAACTTCTAAATCTAAATCCTAAATCCACACTATGCTGTTTAAATATGATCAAAGAAATGTTTACAGAAATATGTTGAATACCATTATCAATGTTAGATCTCATCAACATAATGTTGCATAAAACCTAAATGTTCATTTTAAGGGGAAAAAAGTTTTTTCTTTAGAAAGAAGGAAACATGTTCCCTATTTCCTGTTTGCAAATTGTGTCATTTTGTGGGTAGTACAGTCTTTTTTTGAAATTAGGTTTTAATCTTATGTGCAGTCTTTAGACAAAATGTTTTTGTTTATTATGCATCCACAGTTATTATGCATCTACATCAACAACATATTCACCCAATGGAAAACATCTTAAAAGCATTTTCATATTCTAGCTTTTTCTCCGCAAACGTCTTGACATGCCTCTTCAAAGTAATTTATTACTGAAAATATTTAGAAATTTTAGGTATTTATATCATTTCCACATATAGGCCCATCTTTTCAACTGAGAATAAAATGTGCAGCCACAGTTAAAATCAGACAGGAGGGGCCAGTGTGAATACATTTTCAACCAGTGGCACATCTGCTTGCGATGAGGTTAACATTGTAGTCCCATGATTTAGTAGAGAAAAAAACCCACAAATACTGTATCATTTGAATGGAATATAATCAGAATATTTAAACTGTGTTTTGTATTTGCAGAGCGCATTTCAGCAACAAGGCAGTTCAAAGGGTTTTGAAGTGACTGTTCTGGATGATGCTCTGCTAGTCTTTGGGCTCCGACCAAAACCAGCCGCTTGGTTTTGTTATGTATTGAGCTGATCCTGATGAAAAAAGGAATGTGACTCACCTGACACAGACACTGGGATCTTTTCACTCCACTTTGTCACAGAATACCAGTCGTCTCTGCGTCTACACCGACACATGTAGTCTCCACTGCCAGACTCATCACTGACAGTCAGGTGTTTATCATTTCCCACTTTTACAGGTTTCCCAGATCTCTTCCATTCACACGTCCACTCAGTGGTTTCTCCTCCCTGGACCTCACATGTCAGAGTGATCGACTCACCACTGAAGATCTGAGTCCGGTTTGGTCGTCGAGTCACAAAAACCTCGTTGGAAACTGTTTACATCAGATAGGGACAGTTGCAAAACAAACCAAAACATGAAAATAAATTAAAAAAAAACATCTCATGAGTTTAAGCTCAAGTGCAAACAGTAATCAACTGCATTTTAACAAAAGTATTTGAACTTACAGGTTATATTGAAGCTCACTTCGTCACTTACAAGACTGGGATAGTCTCCATTTCCTCTCTTTCCAATACATCGGTATATTCCTCCTTGTGTTACTTTAATATCTCTGTTTCCTTCTTCAGTGAGTTCAACTTCAGGTGTGTTTTGGGTCCTTCTGACCCATCTGTATTTCCATCCAGCAGAGGGCTCCACTGAGCAGCTCAGTGTCACACTGCCCCCTACTGGTATGGTTGTGGGACCTGCAGTCAGTTTGGCTTTGGGTTGAGCTGATGTTAAAATAAAATCGTCAGTTAACACATTTAGTTATTCGTCAGTCAGATTGAGCACAAATATTCAAATGTCTCATCATAATATTAGACAAAAATCTATAATTGAGTTCCTCTAATGGGAATGACGTGTTATCTTGAAATAGTTAACTTAATTTAAAGACTCAAATAAAAAGAAGAAAACAAAGAAAAACAAAAATAAATTATGCTATTCTGTGATTAGCTCACCTAATGAAACATAACTTTATATATAAAATAGTAAGTTTAATTGTATTTCATAGAATTTGGGTTTTCTGTGGTTGCAACTGCTGAGGTCAAAATATCATTATGGGAGGAACAAAAAAAAAAGCTAAAATGATTTCCTGCATATAGATTTAACTTACAGAGGAGTAAACATGTGTATTAACTACACAACTCTCAATATTGTACAAATCTGGTAGAAAAAGATCATTTGGACTCACCAGTAACAGTTAAAGAGACAGTATCACTGCAGTCGGTATCATCAGAGCTCTTCCTGAGTCCACAGCACTGGTATTCACCACTCTGATCGATTTGGATACCTTGTAATGTGTAGCTTTTGTGCGTATTGTATTGAATAAATTGTTTTTCATTTCTTCTAATCTCATATTGCCAGTCGGTCTCTTCTCCTTCACTCATGTCACAAATGAACGTCACGCTCTCTCCAGGATGAAAAGTCGACCAGTTGGGATCAATAATCAGGTTTGCGTCTAAAACGCAGCACAACACAATTAGCACATTTATCATGCAGTTTATACGGACGTGCCTCATTCTGAGTTTATAAATAAATATGAAAAATAAAACAGAAAATACCTTCAGCATGTCCGCAGCAGAGGAGTGAATTCATCACTAAAATAAAACCTAAAACTTTTGTCATTATAAACATTAAAAGTTCACATAAACAGGCGCAGAGTGTCGCTCCGTAACGTCCAGCTCTGACACCAACAAGTTCTTTTCATGTCACCAAAGTTTCCGATCAGTATCACTAGTTTCCTGTTTTGTGATCTCATTTTTTTTAATCTTTATCTGAAAAACATCACAGCAGTTCTACCACAGAATATTTGGACATTTCCCACGCAGTGTTTTGTCAGTTTTTTAACTTCCTTAAACTAAGGTGACTCACAACAAATGAAAAGACATACCCCAGTTAAACGTTTTAGGTAACCATTTGTTTAAAGGTTAATGTTTACTTCTTAAATTAAAAGATTTATTTGATCGAAAACTAGACAAAAATATGATGTGCAAAACAAACAAAAAAATCCTGAAAAACCTTCTGGAGATAGAAGAGAACGAAGATGACACACATTTTGCACATCATTACTTTAGTGAACCTTCTAATATATAGAATTTTTCTCATTAAAAGGCTAAAACTTTTGCCATTATAAACAAACAAAAAAAAAGTTCAGATAAAAGAGAACAGTACGTCTCACGCTGACATCCAGCACTGAAGCTTGACAAGCACAACCTCTTCAGTATATCTTGTCTGTTTCCCATCAGAATGACATCAGAGGTTTCAGCTAATTTCTCTTCATCTGAGAAAAAAAAACATCATGCAGCAAAGTGGCCCTTTGCATCATTCAAACACAGGAAGTTAAGTATTTAAACATCAAGTTTAATATTTTTTATTTTTTATCTTGATGCAAGTTACAGCAAATATGCTTAAAAAAAGAAAGAGAGAGAGAAAAACGTGTTTCAACGTGAAAAAATAGCACTTCTGTTCATATAACATAAAGACACTTTTTATTTATTTCTATATTTCTATATTTTATTTTTTACTAATAATTCCATTAATTATACATTCGAGGTGATTGAAGATAAACATTATCTTACCACTAAATGCTTCTTGTGAAAATGTATGTGTGCTTTTCAGGCTCATTGGTGTATTTATATACTCTATGTTGTTTGTCACTGTGGTTTCTTCTCTTTTTTTCTCTGTTTCTGCAGAAACAGTTTCCTAATGTGTAGTTTTCTTTCTTTCTTCCTCTTTTCTTATCTCCCTACTTTCCTTTAAGCTTTTTTGCCAAACCTCTCTTTGTTTCTTTTTTCTCTTGTTTACCCGTTTCTGTCTGTGTCCACTGCATTTGAAATAAAACCCAAAGCAATTTCTAACAAAAGAAGAAGAACGGAGGTAGAGTTTGGCCACTGTACTTCAGGCTTTTGTAAATTCTGATACATTTTTCAGCTCAAGTCCAGTTATATAAAATCCTTCAGTCTCGTTCAATCGGAAGGTAAGACAAGTTTATTTGGACAGCATTATTCATACACAAGGTAATTCAATGTGACAGCAAAATAAAGGAGCAGAGGTAAAGAGAACTGCATTACAAAACAGCTTTTAAATGAAAAATCATACATTTTATAAATCACATAAAAGAAATTATTAATGTAAATTTGAGGCCCATTTTTAGACCTGACTGAAAAGAACCAGTAGATTTTGCCCATCTGCAGAACCAGTACACACATGAACATCAACTCCAATGTGGGGAGGCCAAAGGTCACTCAGTGCCTTTTACACAATCAGCAATAGTTTGAATTAAGTCCTTTGTCAGACAGGGAAGTGATTTAAGAACTGGTTTACTGCAATCTATTTTCCCCATAGTTAGTCAGGACTCTGCCAGCAGCAATCTGGATATGAGCTGCAGCAGTGTAATTGTTTTCTTTATTTTAATACATATTTTTTGAGATCTGTGCTGACGAAATAATAATAATAATAATAATAATAATAATAATAATAATAATAATAATAATAATAATAATAATAATAATAATAATCTAATCTATTGAAGATAAATGCATGTAAGAGTTTTTCCAGAGTTTTTATCTTGACAGAGAATCCTTTATTGGTTGCTTTCTAGTTCTGATGTTTGCAGTCGGACTGAGGACAAATATTTGGAGTGAGTCAACATCAGAAAAACATCAAGCAGGGCTTTCAACCTTGAAGACATCAAACCCATCACTAAAGTTAAAATCTCAAATTACCAGAAAAGCTAGAACAGAAATTTTGGAGTTTTATTGCTATAATACCGGTAAATGTTTTCCAATTAATTACTGAGTTTAGTATAAGTCATTTTTGAGATGCTGTTTATTTTAGAAAACAGCTAAACAATGAGGGTTTAATGGCTTTTGGCTTTTCTGGACATGGGACCATCGCTAGCCACAGCTGTTCCTGACTCGTTAGCATAAACTGCTGCATATGCTGAACGACTCCGTTTTCCTGTGAATTGAGAGATGAAAAGGTTGCATATTTAAACTGGAAGGCTGTAATGTATCTGCATACACATTTCAATTGGCATCTTTTAATATTTTATTCGTCATCTGGTAACTGTTAGCGTAACTCGCGTGCCACTCAGATAAAAAGAGCGACAACTAAGCGTTCTTAAACCATCTGGGCAAAACCTCTTGAAATAAATTTCTCTCTTTCTTTACCTTTTGTTTTTTTCTTGTTTTTCTTCAAATGGCTAATCTCAGTAGACGCTGCAGTAGAGTCTGAAGAAAAAATACAAGCCCAGAGAATTGGACATTCAGTAAAACAATTTATCCACTGTGTGTCTGTTCTGTCATTTTTCTGTTGATCTGTAGTGGCTGTATGTATTTGTTAAATAAGGCAGATTATCGTCTAAACTCTAAACTGATGTGTAATTTAATTGAGTCTAATCTCATGAGGACAAGTTACAGTAAGAAAAAAGGCAGCAAGAACTAACTGCACCTGTTTTCACGTCAGAGCCAACAGCGCCCTCTTGTGGATCATGTGGATCCTCTGTTGAGATGATTAAAAAAAAAGAAAACCTGAAGGTTAAAACTCGTTCCGACTGAGTTTTGTTCTGCTGCTGTAAATCAAATGTCTTACTCATCGTCCCAAAGGTTTTCATTTCAATCAGGGAGTACACAGTATCTATGGATTTATCTGCAAAGAAAATATTCAAGGATTACACATCAGTTGCATATCTTGAGGCTTTTTAATTTACCATTTGGTGACATTCTTATCTGCTTAGAAAAAAAGTACTCTACTATTCCGACTGACATCAGCCACAAAGTTGGGGCGACTGGCATCGAGATTCATTAAAAATTGTAGTTATACAATTCCAGCAGTACAGTGTGGATTTCTTCAGAACAACAGAAACAGAACAAGTCTGAGAATGAAAAGGTTCTACCTCTCAATACCAGTGGAGACATGCAACTAAATTTAAGAAGGGATTTATTTATTACCTGTAGCTCCTTTTTTCACATTAGCATAAACAGCGCCCTCTTCTGGGTCAACAGGAAGTTCTGTTGAGATGAACAAAAAAAAAAACCCAAACGTTAGTAACAGTTCTGATCGCTGCTCGCTCTGATGCTGTAAATCGAATATCTTTTCATCTTACTCATCCTCCCAGCATTTTTCCCTTCAATCTGGGAGTACACAGTGTTTATGAATTTATCTGCAAAACAAATATTCAAGGGTTATACAGTATAACAGTTACACAACATTGGGCTTTCAGAGTGACCAATTGGCAGGATTAACTATTCTGACAAAAATACAGCACCCTCTTCTGGATCAACAGGAAGTTCTGTTGAGATTAACAAAAAAAAAACCATTAGTATTGATACTTGCAGTATACTATTGATACTGCAAGATTTCACCAGCCATCATTGCTGAGTAAAGTCACACAACGTGTAGCTCAGCCCAGATATTTGTAACATCTCTCAGACTGAGGCTTAAAGTAGTCTTTAAAATTTTACAGCAGGGATGTAGCAAGAATGGAGTGGCTAAACCAGAGTCCTGATGTGAATCAGAAAACTGTGGAGGATCTTTGGAGGGAACTAAAGATTAGGGTGATGACAAGGGGCCTTTACAATTTAAAGACTATGAGCTCATCACCAGACAAATCTGTAAAATACCAGTTAAAACATACAAAAGGCCTCAGACAGTAAGAAGGGGTGTATTGCCAGTACCTGTAGCTCCTTTTTTCACTTTAGCGTAAACAGTGTCCACTTCTGGACCAACAGGAAGTTCTGTTGAGGTGGGAAAAAAAACACCTGAAGGTTAAAGCTGCAAAATGTAACGTTATTTTTTTAATTACATATATGTTTTTTACATACTTGTTAAAATTATTAATATGTCATCATAGGATAAGACAAACAATTGGTGAAAAAAAAGAAGAAAGAATCAAATTCCTCTGTCTTTTCCCAATGCGAAAGAGGTCTGAGTCTGGTGTAACTATGCACCTATGCAACTAACTATGCAAAGCTGGGGCGTGCTGTGGTGGCGCAGGGGGTTAGCACGCCCCCACGCTTGGAGGCCCTAGTCCTCGACGCGGACATCGCGGGCTCGACTCCCAGTCCCGGCGACCCTCGCCGCATGTCCTCACCCGCCTTCCTGTCTGCCTACTGTCACAAAAATACGAGCCACTAGCGCCGCAAAGACTCTTTGGAGAAAAAAAAACTATGCAAAGTCTTTACAATTTAAAGACTTTGAGCTCATCACCAAAGACAAATCTGTAAAATACCAGTCAAAACATACAAAAGGCCACAGACAGTAAGAAGAGGTGTATTGCCAGTACCTGTAGCTCCTTTTTTCACTTTAGCGTAAACAGTGTCCACTTCTGGACCAACAGGAAGTTCTGTTGAGTTGGGAAAAGAAAGACCTGAAGGTTAAAGCTGCAAAATGTACCGTTTTTTTTTTTTATATATATATATATATATTTTTACATACATATATGTTTTTTACATACTTGTTAAAATTATCAATATGTAATATAAGAAGAAAGAATCTAATTTCTCTGTCTTTTCCCAATGCGAACGACAGAAATACACCAGAACCAGGAAGGTGGGTCAATTGGCTGTTTCTGTATTTCTGTCGTTTGCATTGGGAAAAGACAGAGGATCTTGATTCTTGAGGGTCTTAGTGTTGTCAATGACTCTCATTTTCACCCTCCAGCTTGTTCTTTTCTGAGCTACAGCTGGTTCATAATGCTAAGACTACTTAGCATTTTCCCAGATAATGGTGGATAAATGTCCCTGTTTTCCTGTAACTGCAAGGTGTTTTTCCACAGTTAGCACATTGAGCAGCATTGATTGACAGCGCTAAAACCCTCCTCCTTGCTCTGATTGGTTGCTTTTGACTGGGAGCCGTGTGTTTTTGAAAACAGCAGCACTTTCACTGGGAGGAGGTGGAAGAGCTCGTTCCTTTCACAGATCATCTGTGAAAGGATGCATCATGACATGGTAACGGTTATTAAAAACATATTTCACAGTTCTGACTTGTGTTTTGATTCTATAAACTGAATGTGTTTGCGTCTTACTCTTCGTCCCAAAGTTTTGGGCTTCAAGCAGAGAGTACCCATTGTCTATGGATTCATCTACAAGTAAAATATTCAATGATTACATATTTGTTGCTTGTAATTAGCTTCCTAATTGACCAATAAGTGGCATTTTAACAACTTTAATAAAAATATTATACCATTATTATTGAGATTACAACATTTGAGAGACTAATTGAAACAAGTGTTAATTACTGTAAAGCGTAAATAAGAATTAGAGGTTTAATAAAGCAGAATATTCTTGAAAAGTTAATTAATCTCAGTGACTCACATTAGCAGGTAAAGCACATTGTATATGTATAATAATAACATAAACAGTTTTGTTTAAGTCTATGATGATCTGCCTCTTACAGCTACAGAAAGCATGAATTACCTATTGCTTGTGTTTTCACATATGACCATAGAGCGCCCTCTAGTGGATCAGGACTCCCTGTGGAGGTGAACAAAACCAGAGAACTGAAGGTTAAAATCCGCTCTGATTTCTGCTCTTCTGCTGTAAACTAAATGTGTTTCCATCTTACTCTTTGTCCCAGAGTGTTTTAATCCAGCCAGGGAGTACACAGTATTGGATTTATCTGCAAATAAAATATTCACAGATTGTACACGAGTTGTTCATAATTAAACTTCCTAATTGACCAACAAGTTACATTATAAACAATTATAACAAAAATACTCTACCGTTCCCTTTGAGCTCTGAGGATCTGAGTGACAAACTGAGGGAAGGATTGTTTACTTTAAAGAATAAATAAGGACAAGAGGCTTTAATAGTATAGTTATCCACAAACTCAGTTCACTAATTTACACATAATATGGATTTATTACACGCAAACTGATTTTTTAAAATACTTTAAAAAAAATTTTTAAATTAATTTTAACAATTATTTCTTCTTACAGCTAATGAAAACATGAGGTTTTGGTTTAGAATATTTAGTCAGATCACTTAAAAAAATGGTTTGTTACAGAAATGTGGGACAAATGAAATGTATCTTTATGACCTGCTAAAAAAGTTTTCAAAAGCTGCTTTCAATCTGACAAATAAGCCTCACCAGAGCACATATTCCAATTTCCTTTAACGTGACCAAACAAAGTGCATCTAAAAACACGTATTTTTCTTGTTTATCTATCATTTAAGAAAGTGAAATTTAAAAAAGTGCATAAATTACTGCATTAATCTGTGTTCTAACCCTCAGGGTGGGAGGCGTTCAGCTCACTCTGGTTGACTTCATGGTTAACGGTCTGGTTGGAGCTCTGTGATGGATTTAATCTAAAGCAGAACAAATGTGACCACTTTATTAGAAAAACAACCAGAAGAGAACAATAAAGACGCGCAGAAAAGATTTTACGAAAAGAGACGATGAGATGTCATGTACTCGCCTCGTGTGCCGAAAATCTGTGGAAATAATTTTTATAGTGTCATTCAAATTATGTTATTTATTTATTTGTTTGTCATAAAATCAGAATGCATCTGTGTTCTGGATTAATTTGAAATACAATGATTCTGATCCAGAAGAGGGAGGGAAAACGTTTCACCTTTCTTTTGTTTGCTGCGCCAAAACAACAGCAGCAGGACAATTAGACTGATTCCACCAAGGAGAGCGACAACCAGCAGCACGAACAACAAAGAGCCGACTGGACCGCTGGACCCAACGGATACTGGAAATATAAAACATGGAAAAGGAATAAGTGGTATTTAAATGATGATTATAAAGGGCGACTTAAAGTCAATTAGAAATTAAATCTACAGCACATCCAAAGCCTTCTTTTAAATGATTTAATTTTCATCTTTGAAGGAGTGATGCTCCATTGGGGGTTTTCTTTTCATATATTACGCAGTAAAACATGAAATAAGAGGTGCATTGAGTTGTACATTGTTGTACCTGTAATCCATAACTTGTAATCCGTTCAAATACGTGGCATTTAAAACTAGTCCCAGTTCAGCTTTTATTCATCACAAATGTGTTAAAAACAAAGGCAACAAAATACTTTTTTTCCAAAAACAATGCATACGGTAACCTTTCAAGGCAGTAAGTAAAACGTAACTTATCGCTGTAATGTAATGTGAGTTTATGTATATTGATAGAAAGTAGAGATTTTATGTGTGAAGATGATTTATTTTAGTAAGAAGCCTCCAGTAGAGACTGTTAAGGAGCAACACTGGTAACACTGGTTAAAGGAGAGGATCTTCTGAATAATCTTAGTTTAAATGAAAGAATGTTTCCTCTTCTCTTTCTGCATGTTGCTTTGCAAATTAAGGCCAACGAAGGCGTCTTGCACAAGAACTATAAATAAAGCAATGCTTTAAAGGTAAAGAATATTTTGTAAACATTTGTAACTGGATACAAGACATTCTCTGGTCCTTTTCTATTTTTTTTTTCTTATTAATTTAAATGATTAAAAACCGATTCTAATCGTTTACTCAATTAAATGTTACGAGAAAATCTAAAATGCTTATAATAATGTGACTTTTATATAGTGATAATTCAGTGTAAAATGTGTGTAAAAATATTAATAAAAAAAATTTCGGGGACGATTCTGAGTTCCTGTTTTGTTCTTTTTGAACAACTGGATATTTTCTTAAATGGAAAAAAAAGAAGAAAAAAAAATCCAATTCATTGTTATTTTGAAGTTTATTTTGGACTTGTTGGATTTAATTCAGTTATGTTGTGAAACTTGAGAGTAAAAAGTAAGGAATAAAAAGAGAAAACGTTAAGCTCACAATTCTTAGTGATATTGACGTGATCACTGTAGTCTGTGTAGTAAACTGGTTCTCCTCTTCCTCCTCTGCACCAGTACAGTCCTTCCTCTGAGACGCTCATTTGTCCATTTGAAGGGAAATCAGCATCTTCTGAGCTCACAGGCTCTGATGATTTTTCTCCTCTGTACCAGAAATATTTCAAACTAAACGGCGATGATGACGATGTGTTTAGTGAGCAGGTTAGTTTCACGTTGCCTCCTGCTGGTAGCTCTATGCTGTCCGTACTCAGATGGGCCTTTGGTTTCCCTGTCAGCGAGTTTAGCATAGAGACAACAAATATATCAGAAAACAGCATAGATGAGAATCACACTTATAATTCTGCATAGGAGACAGCTGGTCTCACATTATATTCCATAAACTATCCTCCTCATGTAATCTTTTTTCTGTAACGTTTGTATCTGATTAGCAGCTTCCAGTTTTGCTAAATTAAATGGCTTTGTTGAAAGTTTTCTTTTCTAGATTTGTTCCAAATCTGAAAAAGGCCAATCAAACCTGGCCTGAATTATTCTAAGCAGGAGAGACATTAATGGAACCTTTATCTTTGTTATCAATGTTTTTCTTTGACTGCACAGAAGATGAATACAATTAACTGATTTTTGTTATAGGGAGCTAGTAACGGTCCTGCTCTGTTGCAAGGCTCTGATGTGAGAGTCTGACCGACTCAAAGCCAGTTGCTTCTTTGAATTCGTTCTCGTCATTCTTCAAAACCTGAAGCCCTCGCAGCCAATGCAAACATCATAGCTCAAAATAAAGCCTTTTTCTTTCTTTATGAGACAATAGAGCCAGAGGAAGTAAGAAAACATTTGTTTTTGTAAATAAACATTTCACTCCACCCAACTATAAATGGACTCAACATATACAGCACTTTTCCAGTCATTTTGACCACTCAAAGCGCTTTACACTAGAGTCACATTCACCCATTTGCACTCACAAACACACGCCCATTCATACACCAATATGCAGATTGGTAGGCAATTTGTGGTTAAGTGCCTTGCCCAGAGGCACATTGACATGTGGCAGGAGGAAGCTGGAATCAAACCTACAACCTTCCGATTGCAAGACAACTACTCTACCATAGAGCCACAGTCACCCAATAATATAATAATATAATAATATTTTGGTTGTTTATCTGTTATGCATAACACTCTATCTCTTTGTTTTGGTGGTAAATTTTTTGATATATTTAATAAATCCTTGAAAAACATAAATTAAATCTTAGAAAACATGAAACTTACTCATGACTTACGTAATACTGACAGTGAGATGGGTTCACTCCACTCTGTCGAAGAAAACCAGTCATCTTTTGGAAAACACAGACACCTGTAGTCTCCTCTGTTGGACTCAGAAACACTGAAAGTCCAGTCTTTACTGTCTGTCCTGTGTATGAACGACCCGTCTATCCTCCAGTCACACGTCCACTCAGTGGTTTCTCCTCCCTGGACCTCACAGGTCAGAGTGATCGTCTCACCACTGAACATCTGAGGCCAGTTTGGTCGTCGAATCACAACAACCTTGTTGGAAACTGTTAACAGCAGATATGAACAGAAGCATGAAATCAGACAAGAAAAATCAGCATTGTTAGTTCTATTTTTATCTGAATAAACTCACAGGTTATTTGGATTGTAGTCCTGTTACTTAAATAACTTTGGAGGTTGTTTGTTTCTTTCACACCTTTGCATTGATAAAAACCTCCTTGTGTGACATTAATAATTCTGTTTAGTCCACTATCGTTTTTGACTTGAACTCGGAGAGTGTCCGGCGTCCATCTGAACCAACTGTACTCCCATCCAGCAGAGGGCTCCACCGAGCAGCTCAGCGCCACACTGCCCCCTACTGGTATGGTCGTTGTACCTGCTGTCAGAATGACTCTGGGTCTATCTGCTGTTATCAAGCACACAAAAATATGTTAAAAAAATAACTTAAAAGCACCAATGTTGTAACAACATGTATTTGTATCACTCCTAATTTGCAAACTATTAAAGCATCAACCTGTCGCTTTAAGTCAATCACTGTAAAGTCTGTTTGTACAGAAAAGTTTAATAAAAAGTAATAGAATTGTTTGTAGTTGTTTTGTTTTCTGCTATAATTTACAAAAATCTAGATTTAATGCATTTTGGATATTGGATATATGTTTTTATGGTAGAGGAAGGAAAAACATTCCTTTCAAGTTTTTAAATGTAATTGTTTAACACGTACATAAAAATGTCTCTAATCTTCCAGCTGGTGTTTTGTTATAGCGAGACACACACTGGAAACCTTTAGGGGGTCTGATAACTAAAGTTGTGTCAAAAAAATAAATTGTTTTCAAATGTCGACAGGAATAAAAGTGAAGTTACCTCGAGCATGTCCACAGCAGACGAAGATGATCCACACTAAAGTAAATGTTGAAAGTTTTACACTAAACAAGTTAAAGTAAAACAACAGAAGGTGTCTGTTTTACATGTCCGGTCTGTCCAGTGTCGATCAGATGTTCTGATTATTAAATGTTTTCAGGAAAACGACTTAATATTTTCTCGTACCAAGAGATCAGAATTTTGCCAATTTCTGTTGCGCAACAGTTTTTTGTCTACAAAGGCCACGGCACGGTTTAGAAGCACTGCACAGCCATGAAAAAGAAAATGTAATCATCAAAAAGAAAAACGGTCTATCAACACTGTACTGTTGACAAAAGTTTGACGAACATTTGAAATACTCGACACTAATTGAAATGAAAAAGTGAAGTTAAATACTTACTCAGTTTGTCCAGTACGTAATATAAAGTGGGTTTCATCCTCATTTGTACGCCAGATAATTCTGCCTTTTTAAAGTGTTTCAGTCAAATGCCACAAAGAGAAAACCCACAGGACAGGAAATTAGATTCAATTCAGCCTGAGATCAGACCCCCGTCTCTGTATTAGGTTTCGTCACAGAGAAATGTCATACTTCCTGTCCAATACCGAGAAATCTACAGTCATGGTTAAGAAAAAAAACACCCACTTGTTTATTTATTTGTAAAATGGATTACATAGTTGTTGCCTACTAACCAAAAAAACAAACAAAAAAACCCAAAAAACTACTTGAACAACAAAATATGGCCAAAACACAACGGTGCATCAGCTGAATGTGAAAAACTGAATGTATTTAGGGTGTTGAACTTCAAGCAACCATCTTCTTCATGACCACATTAGCCTTTCAAAGGGCTGTGCAGGAAGTTTGGTTAGCTCTGCTTTGAAGAAAGTTTCTGTTTGTGCAATTCCTATGAAGTCTTAAGAGTGTTTCATGTACACTGTGCAAATGCAGTCAAAAACTTGGTTCTTGCAAAACACAAAAGTTGATACATTGAAAATTTTCAAATTGAGTTTTCATGGGACCAGAGACATGAGCCTTCTTGTGTCATAGGTTCCACTTATCAGATATTCAAGAAACAATTGGGACATTTTGATGAACACCGCCCTCTGGTGGCTATTGTTGGTGGTGGGCACAAATGGGAAAAGGTCCCTAAAACTTCCCGACGTTGGCGAAACCGAAAAACTATTTAACTGAGCATGGTTTCAGTGCAGGCCATGCTGTGTTATGAGCATGTTAGGTAAAACATGCGGAAAAGCAGAATTTATTTAAATGAGGCAATTATGTCCCAGTCTTTTCAGTGACATTTTCTGAATGAAAAACTTTAAGTATATTAAAGGAATAATCCACTCTGTCTTTGACTCTCTGCTGCTACAAGCTACTTAGCATGCTAAGTTGAGGATACTAGTGTTCTCAAAGTAAAGTCAGATTAAATTTAGGCTTGAAACAAAACAGAAATACTGACCAGGTGTGAAACGCTGGATGAAATCATGATGATGTCTTCAACCACATTTCCACATACAGTCAGATTAATGCCCTTTGTGCAGCAGGTGTTAGATTGTGTCAACATTGGCGTGCAGTCTAGCTGACCACAGTCTTGAGAACAAACAACAGCAGAGAGTCCATTTCACTTTGGTCCAATCTGTGTGTCATGGCTTGACAGTTTCAATAGCCTAAAAGGTGTTAACATCTCAGAGATGAATTTGGGTCTATTTAAAGGTTTATCTCACTCACACCTCTCGGCACCTCCAATGCGGAATGGAACATTAAAATGAAATGTTGCAAACAAGACTTCACACCTTCATCACTGAGAGTATTGGGTATTTAGTTTAAACCCCAACAAATATCGCACTTCTATTGTTGTGGACAGTTTTGTGACCGTCAAGTAAAGTTTTGTCTTACACTTCACTAAAACTAATACCTGTTGATCCTTAGATGTATCTGGGTTCTCACCCAAAGACTGCTGGAGAAAAGGCACTGGCCTGCATGTAGAAGCGAGTTAATACAATAGTTGGATGGATGTTTAGATTATATGAATAGTATTTCAATAACACAGCTTTCTCACACAGTTCTTGCGCATCAGTGATGCACTGTCACTGCATCATCAGTGATGCAGTGACAGTGGCAACAGTGGTAGGAGTTTGTTCTGTATCCAGGGGGAAATCGATTTGATTCCTTCTTCGTCTGACTCTGTCGTTGTATCCTCCGGCAGAAGGCCAGGCGGCAGCCTCGCTTCTGTCAGGCTGCCTTAGTAGTTTGTCATCAGCAACATGTGAATGTGTGCACGAATGGGAACGACTGATTTCATCGTAAAGCATCTCTGAGAACCAGAAGGTTTTTTTGTGTCCAGTAGCTGCTGTGCTTTTGATTTGAAGCATGCTTTAAGCATAATTTAGATTAAACTCATGACACCTCATAAAACATAAAAAAAGCAACACACCCTGCTTGATTTTTGCTGGGAATTATAAACAACACGTTGTTGAAATTGATTGAGAAACACTAATAATTATGAAGTCAATGCACTGTGCTTAAGTTTTTCATCAACTTCATTCAGATCATGCACAAAGTTTATGCAAAACCTACAAGCATGCAGGGGGGGGATATGTTTACAATTAATTTTCCAGACTGACTCATAGAAGCTGCAAAATGTGTGAAGCGCCTAGTGTTTAAATTAAGTCTGTGGTTCACAGTTTCTTTGTAAGACAAATGAAGTCATCAGAGGCAGCTACTGGGATACTGCTGGTGTCATTCTGATATAAAAACTGTCCCTGAGTAGCAGAGTGTTTATTTGTCAGACGAAAACAGACGTACTTCAATGCTAGGTTTGAGGATGATACCGACTTGGATATCTGCACTCTTCCTAACTTGTGAGTAAAAGCTTGGTTTTGTTTTCTTTATGCATCTTGGCTAAAAAAACAACAACTTTTATTTGTATCATTTTAAAAGGGATACTATTTTTTTTTTTTTTTGCAAGAAGTCTTAATGTATCAATAATATTTTTGAAAAATGTGAAACAAAACTGGAACAATTTTCAAATTTCAAAATGTATTTATCAATATCAAGCATATAATAAGAAATCTGTATTCTTTTTGGTTTAATTTTGACTAATTCCTACATTTTACTTTTATTTTTTTAAGTGTTTGGTTCATTCATCGACTGTGGATCTGTCCAAGGTTAGTGCCGATCTTTGCATTTAACTCTCAGTTTATTCATCATTTAACATGGAAGTGGGTAAATGTTAAGTTCTCGAATGACCAGAACATAAAGCAAACCGGAAATCTGAAAAAGAATGACATTTTAAAATAAACAATTTGTTAGAACATAGAAAGTAACACTTAGAAACATACCTCAGGTAAAAAGGTAAACTTTACGTATTTATTTTCTTCGTTTGCCAACTGAGCAGCAAAGGTCCTTCAGGCCTCACTCAGAGCAGACAGCAGGGAAACGCCAGCGGGTGGCAGAGTGACCCTGACCTGCTCTGTGGACGCATCTGCAGACTGGAGATACTACTGGTTCAAAAAACAAACATCAGAATATTCTAAATCTTTCATGATACAAAGTGGAATAGCAGAACAGAATATTACTGTTTCAGAAGATGGTATCTAATACTGCAGAGGAGGAAGAGAAAATCCAGTTGTTTTCACAGAGGACAGCAACACAGTTACGGTCGACAAAATAAGTTATGGCTTTGAAAACGGCAGTAATCAAACCACTGATAAAAAAGAACAATCTAGACAAATCACTACTGCAGAATTACAGGCCGACCTCTGACCTCCCATTCATCAGCAAAGTTATTGAAAAAGTTGTGTGTAAACAGTTAAATAGCTTCCTAACGATAACCAACTGCTTTGACTCCTTCCAGTCTGGTTTCCGGTCTCACCACAGCACAGAAACTGCCCTCGTAAAAGTGTTCAATGACATCCATATAAATACGGACTGTGGGAGAACCACAGTGCTGGTTCTGTTGGACCTCAGTGCAGCTTTTGACACTGTTGACCATGAAATATTACTGAATCGACTGGAGAGTTGGGTCGGACTCTCCGGTCCAGTGCTTAACTGGTTTGAATCGTACATAAAGAACAAGGATTTCTTTGTTTCAATTGGAAACTTCTCATCAAAGAGGTCAAAGGTCACATGTGGGGTACCCCAAGGTTCAATCCTAGGACCCTTCTTATTCAATATCTATATGCTCCCACTAGCTCAGGTTATAACAGGAAATAATATTAGCTACCATAACTATGCAGATGACACACAGCTCTACATTACGATGTCACCAGGTGACCTTTGACCCCATCCAATCACTGAACAGATGCTTAGAACAGATAAATGTGTGGATGTGCCAAAACTTTCTCCAGCTGAACAGAAACAAAACTGAAGTTATTATTTTTGGACCTAAAGAGGAACGATCTAGAGTTATAGATCTAGAGTCAGTGCACAGCTTCAGTTATTACAACTGAAAACCAGCGATCAGGCCAGAAACCTGGGAGTAGTGATGGACTCTGACCTGAACCTTCAGAGCCACGTAAAGACAGTCACAAAGACGGCCTTCTATCACCTGAAGAACATTTCCAGGATTAAAGGACTAATGTCTCAGCCAGATCTAGAGAAACTCATCCATGCGTTTATCTTCAGCCACATTGATTATTGCAACAGCGTCTTCGTCTTCACAGGTCTGTCCAACAAATCAATCAAACAGCTACAGCTGATCCAGAATGCTGCTGCTCGCGTTCTGACTAAAACCAGGAAGATAGGGCACATAACACCATTTTTAAAGTCTCTCCACTGGCTCCCTGTAGCTCAAAGAATAGACTTTAAAATACTGTTGTTAGTTTATAAATTACTGAATTGTTTAGCACCACAATACATTAAAGATTTGCTGTTGTTGTATCAACCTTCCAGAACCTCTCAGGACTTCTGGTTCTGGTCTGCTCTGCACCCCCAGAACCAGAACCAAACGAGGAGAAGCAGCATTTAGCATCTATGCACCACAAATCTGGAACAAACTTCCAGAAAACTGTAAAACAGCTGAAACACTGACTTCCTTTAAATCTCAACTAAAACCCACTTGTTTAGAGTTGAATTTGAAACGTAATCAATTGCAAATTTATTGACGGAATCTGATTTGATGTTGTTTTTATTGTTGATTCTATGTTGCATTGTGTTTGATTTGGTGTAAAGCACTTTGAAATGCCTTGCTGCTGAAATGTGCTTTACAAATAAAATTTGATTTGAATTTGATTAAGAGTTTTGTCCATAAAGCAATGTGTGCGTCACATACAAAATCAACTCAGTAATTCATGTTTTATACCTTTAGACACACCTTCCAAGGCAGCAATGATAACACAAAATCCCAGCTGGATCAAAATATTTATCGGAGAGAGGGTCAGTCTGACGTGCGTCATCTCGGATGGTGACTGCACTGAGTGGGAATACGAATGGAAAACGACGAGCTCGGAAAAACCAGTGAAAAGCACTGAGGACTGGGTCTTCTATGCCTCCGTTTCCAGTGACGGTGACTACTGGTGCAGAGGGAAACAGAAGATGGACTCGCATCCCACGACGTGGAGTTATCCCATCAGATTTACTGTGCTTTGTAAGGGTTTTTGTCTTTTTACTTTGAGTTATTGTTTATCCATTTAAATAATAAATCCAAAACTCCTGCGCACTCTCTTTGATTTGGGTCTGGTTATAATATTGAAAATACAGAAATAGTTTGCAATTGACTGTCAAAAAGACAAAAGAGAAGGAAAACATTGAGTCAAGTAATTTTCTAATGATGCCTTCACTGATTACAAGGAGAAAAGTTATTTTCCCTATTTGCCATCGTAATAGATTTTACTATTTCTAGTGACTTTTTGATCCTACGACTGAGGATGGATGTTGTTAGTGAGACTATGCTTCAGTGGTAACTTTTTTGAATGTAAAATGTAACAAGCTTTTTTATATTTAACGTATGCAATTGAAACTTTTAAATTAAAACGTTTCACGCCATTTTTTTAACTACATATTTCTCCGACATGAACAGCAACCAAACCAAAGGCAACGCTAAATGTTGACTTGTTTCACTGGAATGGAGATTGGACTCTGACCTGCTATGTGAATACGTCACCATCTACCTGGAAATACTTCTGGTATATGGATGAAATACCCTCTGAAGTCATGCCCAGAGAGGATGCTACTGTGAGCAACAATCAAATCGTCGTCTCCCAGAGAGGACTGTACTGGTGCAGAGGAGGAAGAGGAGAGCCGGTTTACTACACAGAGTTCAGTGAGCCGCTGAAAGTCGGCACAAACCGTAAGTTTCCATTTAGCATACGCAAACAACTTCATGAATCCAGTTGCACTTAAATAATTTAGGCAGGCACACACACAAAAAACATGATTGTGATTGTATTATCTCGATTTTGCACAGTATACGGTGGGAAAATTAGGACAATATACATGTCCATGAAAGCGGCTTAATTGTTCTTGAAGTAATTTTCCCTGTGGCTTTACCACACGCAGCAACAGAGGAGTCAGAGTCAGCAGCAGACCCGACTCCTCCTACCAGCGTAACTCGTCCACCATGTGAAAAAGGTGAGCAACGCCATGCGTAGCCAAGGACGTGCCAGTACAGTGCCAGTGTTAACAAGTGGTGTGTTATTACAGAGGGAAGCGGCTCACCTGAAACTTCTCCACTTCTGACCGGGATGATTTGTGGAAATCTCCTACTCTGTGGAAGTCTGGCTTTGCTGTTAATAATTTTGCTCAGAAAAATTAAAGGTAAGAATTGTAAAATGAATAATCCCAAATCCGTATTTCATGATCTCAGTGTCTCCTCACAGATCCGTGTTGTAACGTCATTCTGAATTTCTTAACTCTGAAGAATAATTTTGACACAATAAACACATACGTTCCTGTTCCTGTTCGATCTCCAGAGCTTTCTTCACGTTTGGAATCCAGTCGAGCCTCTGGTGAAAAACAAGAGACCGACCCGGATGCAGACAGTCCTTACAGTCATCTTACCCAAGGTCAGGCCTGAATGATGAATTCAATGCTGTTTGCTGTCCAGAAATATATATATATATTCCCATTATGCTAAATATCCTGATTTTACCCTGTAGGTGACACAGCTATCTACGAATCCATCCGTCCAAGCAGAAATCTTGACACTGGTACAGTATACACCTTGATTCATGTAGAAATATTAGCAAATGTAACATCATGACTGCCTGATCTGTATAAATGTTACATTAATAGTTCAGGAGAAGGAGACCATAGTGCTGCATCCTGTGATCAGCTGAAATTATGCAATACAAGCAGTATGCACAAAAACTATAAAATGATATTTAATCACCTTACTTGTATGAATAAAGACATGAAAATACACATATTGCATTTTAATTAAAGATGCTAATAATGACGACACATCAAAGCAGTGTAATAAAGCTACTGAACGACTTCAAATTCATAGCCAAGTGGGAGTTTAGTCCTGTACTGAACTAAACTGAATTCAAACCTAGATTCCAGTAATTATAGCAGAATTACCCGCAAATATTTCTGCAGGGTAACACTGATAGTGAAACTGTGTAAATGCTTTCAATATTTTAGTCGAGACATTTTGGTTATTTCCTTTACTTTATCCATTCTATTTGCTTATTGTGTCCGTAGCAACTTACTTTGGTCTGTTTCAGGTCCAGAAGAAAGAGGAGTGGCCCAAACATCTGCCGTCCTTTAAAATCACCAAGACATTTTTCAGCTTTATAAAGACCTACGTAATCTGTGTGTAATTTAACCACCACTCATAAAATTACTTAGAAACCAAGCATATGTAATGCACTAATGTATTGCTTGTGAAAATGGAAACTAGAAATAGAAAACAAAACATATAATTTTCTTTTTGAATAACAACCTCCTCCTCCTGTTTTTCCCTGCTTTATAAATGCAAGCCTTTGTTTTAAATGTCATTAAAGTAAATGACTGGTACTGCAGTTGATTTCTTGACCTCTCTGCCTACACTCACAGCCCGGAGACGATCACATGACCTGGACACAACACAGACAGAACGGCAGCACTCTGTCTATGTAAACACCATTGTAAAAGTTTGAGACCACTAATATCGAGTTATGTGGAGGGCCTGCTTTACAGCTTTGCATAAAAAAACACTAAATCAGCTCAGTGGGAAAAGGGCAGACGTAAACACAAGGAGACACCATCAATTAAAAAAAAAAAAAAATCTAGATCAGCATCCGATACATAGGATTGGATAAGAACACATTTTATTTACGTTTGCAGCAGGAATGAAAACTTGAACAGGAAGGACAAACTCAAGACTCCCTTTAAAGTCAAACAGGAGAAAGAGCCAAGCCAATACGTATCTTGACCATCTGGTCACCAACTAATTTCTTTATACCCTTCCAACTTGGATGATCTCCATGTAAATTTCTATATAGCTAGCGTTGACTCTTTCTTCACTTTCTCACAGTCAATAATCCTGTAGGTTTTTCTATTAAAAAAAAAACAACAAAACTTCAGTTTATCTCTGATTATTTACCCTCATGCCTGGGCTCATGCTCAACCTGATTTCACTGACGAACGCATTGGAGGTAAGCAGTGTTTTACCTGCTTACCTCTTGTACTGCTGTAGTACGAGAGAGAAGCATCATGATATTTTTAAAAATAAGAGCTGTCACAATGGGTTCCACCATATTGTGCTGTGTTGTAGAGAAGTATTACAGACCAAAGTGCAAACCCTGGACAACGGGTCTCCGATTGGCTCGGACTGAAGGTTGCTGATGTGTACGTGCCTTTGCTGATTTGAGTAACACTTGAATCAGATAAAGACAAACCCTAAAGATTTGATTTTGTAACAGTCTGAAGCACTAACTGAGCTGACAAAATATCGTGCTCTGACTGACTAAATGAATGAATGAGGCTCTGTCTGTGTGTGTAGGCAGAGCATAATGCCTCTGCAGCCCTCTGATTGGCTGAAACAATGAGTGGGAAGGGGCTGGAATGAGGCGACGACCAACCGGAGACCAGACTGAGTGGGAGTGGGACAGAAAGTCCTGTTGGAAGAAGGACACTCTGAAGTCAACATCTGGATATCCTGAGATGACCAGCTGGTTCTAAATGAGTGTCTGTCAATCGGCCTCTGAAAAGAGGCCAAGAGTTGGTGATGGCGTCACAATGAAGACTCAACAATAAGAAAAAAAACTTGCTCTGGCTTTAAATACCACTCTATGGGTAAGCACTTGTCTGATTGAAGGCTTATTTCACTGCAAGGACTTTGACTGTTTTTAAACTGACTGGAAAGCAATGTAGCTGGCTCCTGATTGGTGAGACCTGCTGCCAGAGGCCAATGACTGACAGAAGATGTCCATGAGCGTAAAGAAGAAGAAGTCATCCTCTGTGCTCTCTGACGCTGCCTCTAGTAATCAATCTCAGCGCTATCCTTCTTCGACCCCTCCACTACCTCTCAGGTCTCTGCAACTTGTTGCTAGGCAACCACAGGCAGCTGTTGTGCTGCGGGAGCGTAAGAAGGCCAAAGGCCAGGCGTCGGCGATCAGGGAGTCCTGGCCGCGCCCTTCAGCAACATCCCACCACAGATCTCTGACTCCACCCTCCAGAGAGCGTTCAGTTGCAGAAACTCGGCAACGGCCCTCCAGTATTCCAAGATCAGACATCGTCTCAGTAGCTCCGACTGCCTCGGTGTCCCAGAATCCTCTGCTTCCTGCAGCCTGTCCTCATCGGTCAGTTCCTGCTAGAGCTACGCCCAATGGGCGAGGTTCCGATTTAACCATGATGTCACTACTGCTGTTTTACCACAGGTAACCGTGGGGATCAAATGGTGCAGGTAACAGCAAATTTACTAGGGGTTGGACATTTTTAGACTAAAGTGCATATGCATATTCATTATTTATTGATGTTAAAATGATTACCATTATTGGAAAAGACTATGTAATTCAACATCTTTGTTTTGTTGCTGATTTTTAGGGTGCAAGAAGCCATCTGCCATATGACTTTATGAAAATCCACAATAAGTTTTAATTTTATTCAAACTGTGTTATTTGAATCTCTCTTGTATGATCACTTTACCTCAAAGGAGAACAACTCACATGCATAATGAAAATCTCAAATTTATATGACATCTATTTCCACATTAAGTAACTTCTGATCAGTACTTTAGGCCTTGAAAATGGCACAGGTCGGGTCCTGTCCATCTGTTACCTTGTCACGCCTGTTCACCTTGCCTGTATCTGTTTCACCTGTGCATCTATTTGCAGTTCTTCCAGTCTTTTGGGCATTGATGGTAAAATTGAGCAGGCAATGGTAAGTCTTCCTGTGTTTGACTGACCGGTTTGAATTTTACCTCAAAAGTTACACTTAACTAATTGGCTTTGCTGAATCAGGTATAAACTATTACTCTAACTGTGTGATGTTCAATCAGCACCCTCTGCTGGTAGATGCAGCTTGACACTTCAAGTAACATTTTGAAAAAAAATGCAAACTCTTTTTTTAACCTCTCTTTCTATCTTCACTTGCCCATCCCCCCTTTTTAATTATATATATATATTTGACATCTTTTCACCTTTCCCTAAATTTGCACATCTGTTTCTGCTTGTCTCCTCAGGATCTGGTAAAGAGTCATCTGATGCTGGTGGTGCGTGAAGAGGTGGAGCTTTTACGAGAGCAACTGAGAGAACTGCAGGAGAGAAACCAGCAGCTGGAGAGAGAAAACCACATCCTGAGAACGCTGACCCACAACATCTACTCGCCATCAGGACACAGAATATCTCAATAATATTCTCACGGACAATCACAGTGTTCTCCTCTTGGACACATACAGTCTGAAATTAATTGGGCAGCAACAGTTTCCTTGTTGGAAGTAGAAAATGTCAGGCAGTGAAAAAACTGAAAACGTATTCAGGCGATGGAGGGCTAACAGGCTAGTCAGCTAAAAGGCTAGTCCACTTTTCAGCTGATGTTAAACTGGTGTGCTAGCGCGACACGATGCTACAATATCAAATTTTTAACTTTCTGCACTTTCACTGATACATTCATTGCTTAATGTGAAGATCAGCTGCAATTTGTAAATCAGGAAAGAAGAGTAATCTTTAAAGGGTCTTAGCGTTGCCTGGTAAAGCAGTGGGACATTGTGCAGCTTGTCCTCAAATCTAAATCCAAGAGTTCACTCTGCTTTTGTCAGAATTAGATTAACAGAACGGGCTGATAATTCACGGCATGCATCATTTTTGTGTGTTGACATGAATACAGTTCAAAACTGCAACAAACTTTACAACAGGGTAATGCAATACAGGGTTAATAATGACTAATATGCTTCTTCCTGCATTTACAACCGTTTTAATTTTCAGCATGATTGTTATAACTGGCTCAAATTGATATCATTTCCTCTAATCTGACGTTCTCTTGGTCGTCCTACAAACTCAGAGCAATATAACATCTGTCCAGAGCAGATAAACATAAACAGAACCCGACTTTTAAAAAAAATCTGAACCGTTTCTTGACAGAAACGTTTCCATTTCAAGGTGAATCGAAGACCAACCTGCAGCTACCAAGTCCAATCAACTTGTTTATGAAATTCTCGTGACTCACTGAACTCAAACAAACCTAAAAATGACAGAGAAACCAGACACTCTGAAACTTGATATACTGTTTTCAATGATTGCATGTCAATTGTTTCGCTTACAACGCCCTTGTAACACAGAGGTAAAGTTCACACACCTGAGTGAGTGCTTGCTGCTAAACCAACTGTGTTGTCATGGTAACATTTTACATTTACTTTTACATTTTATGTGTAATTCTCACATTTTGACAACAGAACGTGTTGCTGCTAGAATGAAAATGATTATGATGAATTATAATGTATAAATAAATTAATGAGGCATAATTAACCAGCTGGGTTGTGTCTGTTTTTTTCTTCTTCTTCTTTTTTTGGGATAATCTTTCGTGATTTTGTAAATGTCAGAAATTTACAAGTTTTGCCTCTCTGTGACTTACCAAACACTAATTGGTGATCCCGAAATATTATCAAATGGTCTGGAGTTTACATAATGAAAGCTATGGAGGGTATCATGATTTCATATCGAGTTATTGCACAAATTTAGCTTAGAAAATCTTGAGCTTTGATTTTGAATGATTCTGAGGTCCAGTGAGAACAAGCAAGAGGAGATTTGTCAGTGACAGATCAAACTCAAAGTAATTAAAGTAGTGAGGGATTATCCTGATTGAATCTCATAATCAGGAGATTACACTCTTCGGTGTATTTAGAAACTTTTTAAAACGTATACACTCCTGATATTTAAGTGAGATATTTTAATAATCTAACTCATTAAACAACACAGATATCTAGTTCTGCAGTTTTCTTTTGAAGAAAAAAAAAACACCTTCACATTTACTAGCCAATTTTTCACAGATTATTTTACATGGTGGTGGTCTTCAAAAAGTAGTTTTGACCCGTGTTGCTTTATGACATCACTAACAGCTGTGACATAACCACTGTCATTGCATGCTGGGATATGGCACTCATCACAATCATCAGGACAGAGCACAGAGAAAAGAGTCACTGTAATCTGTAATCCAGAAAGCTCCACCCCCGATCACGATACAGAAACTCAAACAAAGCGAATCTGGAAAATGCAGATTAAGATTCAATCTGTGTGTCTCCCACTGGGAAAGGACATGTAGCCATGGCAACAGGAGTGATGTTGTGCCGAATATCTGACACAAACTTGCTCAGCTTTAAAAAGAAAGAAAAAAAATGAGCCTGGACATCTAGTTAAAGTTTGGTTCAGTGAAATATATGACTTCACTTTCTCCAGAACTCCTCAGAAGAACTTTAGGAACCACAAGATGAGTTCTTTATTTGTTTTTGCTTTTATTTTTTTCTATTGGTTACCATGTCTCTCATGAATGGTTATCAATATTTAGTTGTGCCTATTAACTTGAAACAAGCTGCTCCTTTCATAAAGAAGGAAGTATTTATAGAAACTTAAGGATTTGAACCAGAGAGGAACATGTGGCATGTTCAGTCAATGGTGATTTCATGCATCATCAGTGGAACAATAAAACATAGTTGTGCCTGGCTGGTTATTAATAGATTTAAGTTGAATGGAGTTATCTTGATGGCTTCATCAGTGTTTAGTTTTTGTTTGTTTTGTTTTATGTATAATCCTTAATGCCCTCTGATCAAACTTAAAATTTTATGTTTAACAATGAACAGACATATGATTATTAAAAAACACACTTTGTGATTTATTCAGGAACAAAACATTAAAATAATTTCATCAGGAACATGTCCAATACACTAATCGGTCGACTGATTAAACCTTCTCTGAATTATTTCTCAATGAGTACAAATTAAAACGCTGGTCTGATTTGGAGATTGTATTTATTTATTCTTTATTAATTATTATTACTACTACTACTACTATTTTTAAGACATCAAACTCTAGTTGTAAACCGTCTTAATCTCCTAATCTAAACGTGGCGAGCGCTCTTCTCTCTTTGTGAGGTTGCTGGCCCTTTAAGATAGGGAGAGGACAGGATGAGCCCATACCTCACACCCCCCAATCCTTCACCCACCCTCCTCCTCCTCAAACACATTGTTCTGCGGCTGCCGGCGAGAAACCGGTTCCCTCCCGCTGCTGCTGGTCAACCAGCGGAGCCGCTGACAGACAGACAGACTGATCCACCGTTTGACGGACAGATTGACAGGTAAAGCGACGGGCTAACGGAAACGCGCCCACCCGCCGTGTCTCACCGGCGGCGCATCCCTTTGTGCGGGTCCAACAGTTCACAGAGGTGGAGACAAAGACAGAGGGCAGGCTGGCGAACCGACACGCGGACACGGAGACGCTATGAGCGAAGGCACGCGCCATGGGAGCGGAGGACGCGCGCTCAGGTGAATGATAGGCATACGCACAAGCAGAACAAAGACAGCCCGGCTGTCATGTCTCCGCCGTCCGTGAGTCCGTCTCCATCCTCGCGGATGCTGCGCTGCTGTTGTCATGGTAACCATCTCAGTCTGAGGTCACGATGAAGAAGTGGTAGGGGGAGATAGGGACGTGTTTGTTTGTTTATTTATTTATTTAGCTGCTTATTCTCTCCGTCTGTGTTTCCTGTTTGCTATTTACCTTTAAGCAAGCACGTGACATCACCAAACTGTCAATCAATCATACGGGATCAAATTCCGCAGGTAGGCTAATAGTCACGTGGCGTTTCTTCTTACGTCAGTAGGTTAGCTTTATTGTTGAAATATTGAGCTTTTTCTAAAGAAATAAAAGCGACGTTTGGTCTACAATTAATGTCAGTTGTCCAACCTTATTTATTTAAATGCAATATTTATTAATATAAAAACTTCTTGTAAATAATTTTTTAAAGTTACAACCTTTTTCTAGCTGACGTTCTGGTTAATGTTGAACGTTTGTTTCAGACAGTGTTATTTTATATGAAACTTTAGTTTCATTTACCACCTTTCCATCAAAATGTAAGCGATAAGAATAAGTTTCACTTTCATTATTTTATTTTTTATTTCATGCTGTTTTCTGCCATTCGTGCTTTGCTTTAATTAATTTTAGGGAAAAAAAACACACAGAGAGCTCAGTTTTTATTTGCGCTATTGATGACATCTTGATTGTTGGTTTTAAATATCAAATTGTAAACAAGGTTTCTATGGGAGAACCTGCATGTTCTCTTTTAAATCAGCTGGTCAACAGGAAGAGCGTGTAGAAAGGAAGCAGACTTCCTCTCACATTGACACACACACACACACAGCTGCTTTTGTTTCGCCGTGTGTGTGTGCGTGTGTGTGTATGTGTGTGTGTGTGTTTTTGAGTGTGTATTAGTCTCTAAGTGTGGGTGTGTGTGCGTGTGTGTCCTACTTCCTTCCTTTGTTTGACGGCTTCATCCTAAAAAAACACAAAGAGTTGAGACAATAAGGCATGCTGATATGTTTTGAGGGGGGTGCATGTCGAGAACAAGTACAGAATAAAAGAGACATTTTTAAAAAACACAAACATGAGGAATAAACAAAACTTAAACACCAGAAAGGGTCGACAAAAACAAACAACCAGTAAAAGTAAATTGTCTGTTTGTTTCAGAAAACAGAACCTAAACATGCGCCTAAAGATGAAAACAAAATCATTTATACTTTATGGTATAGTGTTTCATTTCTTTCCCTTTATTTTAATTTTTCTTTCCATTACAGATTGAAAGGTCCACTTTTTTAAAGGCCATTGAAACCTTCCATCATTTGTCCACTTTGATTCCACAGATTATGCGAGAAATCTTTGACAGTCATATTCATATTCATGTTCCAAACTCAGAGCAAACAGCAAAAGGGAAGTTGAGTAATAAACTTGTGCGATTTTGAGCGGTTTCTCACAAACCAAGCAGGAAGTCTGACCTGGTTCTGACGGCTTACTAATGATCCTCTGTATCAGCTGTGGGGAATGACCCACAGTACTGCACACATCATTCAATTAGAGCAGTCAAATTTACCAAAATCAATGAAATTCTGTTTGTCAAAGAAAGACAAACAGAATTTTCTTAAAGCCATACAGACTAAGTGAGATCATGTGTTTTTGTTTTGTTTTTAAAAAAATGTTTGACCTCTCTTAATGGCTGCATGTCTTGTAGATCTAGGCTTTTTTTTACATGTTCACTTTTGTCAGTAAACTGGGTTTCTGTTGTTAATTTATGGTTTATTGTGAAACATGCAGTTTTTTTTTTTTTTTTTTACTAAACTTCTCTGGATGGAGAATCCTGACTGGGTGGAAGGATTACTCATTTTCCTGAGTGGAAACAGAGCCTTAAAAACACATTTTTGTTCTTCCTTTTACACACCGCGTCATGCTGGGAACACAAGCTTCAGCATATTTCACTGAGATTTTGCGTCGTAGAGAGCATAATGCATAGTTTCAAATTGGAAAGAAAACAATGCAGGGATTTTTCTTTTTGTCTTTTTTTTTTTTTACAAATGAAAATGTCGGTTGAAACACATTTTGCTGTTTCTGAATGAGCTTTTATCTAAATGTGTTTAACGTTACACCATTAAACTCTGAAGTAAAACCACTGTGCCCTCTGTCCAGGTAGCCCAGTGCTGAGGTGCGCCGGCTGGTGATTGGTGGTTACCATGGTGCCCAGGCCATCGTCCGGGGAGCTATGGGGGCTCCATCTGATGCCCCCGCGGATTCTGGTGGACTGCTGCCTCCCCAATGGTGATTTTGTGTTTACCTTTATGTTTTTATTATTTTTCCAGTGTGTGACATATCTCTGTGCCTCAAACATGAAAATAAACTTGAATCATCTAATCATATATTTGAATCTGGTCTGTAGTGTTGTGTTTATTCAGCATTTGTTTCCTGCATGCGTCACTGATGTGTTACTGCACTATTTGCAGTGTGTTCCTCTTTTTGTTTTATGCATTTTTGCTTTTGCTTTGTTTTCTTGTGGTCAATCTTTGTATTTCTTCACCAGGGATGATGGTGAGCCTGGAGTGTCTCAGAGAAACTCCTCTCATCAGCATAAAGCAGCAGCTCTTCATCGAGGCCAGGAAGTATCCTCTCTACCACCTGCTGCAGGTACGCCATCTTCTTCTTCTCTCTGCACACCCTCCTCTCTACCTGTGATGGACTAACGCTCTCGCTTCTGCCCTCTAATTGATTAGGAGGAGTCATGCTACATCTTTGTGGGCGTGACCCAGGAGGCTGAGCGGGAGGAGTTTTACGACGAGACGCGGAGGTTGTGTGACCTGCGACTGTTTCATCCCATCCTGAAGGTCATCGAGCCGCTGGGGAACCGAGAGGAGAAGATCCTAAACCGAGAGATCGGTAGGACCGGCCGCTCCTTTCTCTGCGACATCAACACTCCTCTTCCGAACTGACACTTTGTGTCCCGTTCAGGCTTCGCCATTGGGATGCCGGTGTGTGAATTTGAGATGATGAAAGACCCAGAGGTTCAGGACTTCCGCCGCTCCATACTGAGCGTGTGCAGAGAGGCCATGGAGGAGAGAGAGGGGGGCGGGGCACACACCCAGGCGCTCTATGTTTACCCCCCCAACGTGGAGTCCAGTCCTCATCTGCCACAACATATCTATAGCAAGCTGGACAAAGGTGCTGAACCGCTTCTGCTGCTGGGTTTGGGATCCAGTTGGAACTTTGACCTGGGTTCTGTAACGGTCTCACTTCCCTCTGAACTGATTTCTGCACCCATGTTTGTTCTGTAACGGTCTCACTTCCCTCTGAACTGATTTCTGCACCCATGTTTGTTTCTGCCCAACTCTCTGCCATCGTTTCTCTGATCTGACGTGTTTATGTCATTTTGCAGGACGGCTCATTGTGACCATCTGGGTGATTATGTCTCCATCAAACTCCAAGCAGAAATACACTTTAAAGGTACATCTGGTGAATTATTTATTAATTTCTTTTGTGAAACAGCTTTTTTTTGTTGTTGTTTGGATTTTTTTTTTTACTAGAAATGCACCAAAAAATCAGTTGCTAAAAATAATTGTTGATCATGGCAAATTTTATCTTTTTTCTGTTCAGTGAAGTAAGAGAGCACTAAAACTTTGCACCAACAGTCTGGAGGTTGGTGCAAAGTTTAATATTTAATATTCTAATATAAAGACATTGTGACTGGTCATGGCATAAAATAAAATTATGTTCTGAATGATGATGTACCTTCTATTGTTATTTTAAAGAAATACTTATCAGCTAAAGTTGGTGTCATTTTAAAGATTTGCCAAAAACAAAGATTGTAAATCTACTGAAAGAAATGTTCACAGTAATAAACATTTGTTTGGTAGGACTGGATGCTCTGATATCATGGAAAGAAAACAATTTCATGACGTAGTGTTTGATGCACAACATTAATTGTAATGAATGTGTGACTGAAGTGAAATAAATTTTTCAGACGACATTTGTTGTGCACTATCTAAATAAACTGATTTGAGTTGATTGAAGTTAGACTGAAAAAAATCTTTAAAGGTGTCAGAAAGGCTAAAGGCAGACTTTTCATTCTGTTACATTATTGTTATTCATGACTCTGTATCTTAAAACCAGCTTGGAGTCACTGAAAAATCATAGCACATAATAATTGACCATGTAGATTATAGTCTAGTTATAATGGAGGGTGTAGGAGAGAGGTCAAAGGTCTCTAGTAGCACATGAACAAGTGTTATTCATTTGTCTCTGGAGAACTCTTAATACTTTCTACAATACTTTCTACTTTCTTTCAGCTAGATTTTGTTGGACTTTGCATGAATTTGAACCTTAATGATTGTTGCATCTTGACTTCATCACAGATTGTTTTGGAGCATCTTTAATTAACCAAAAGTTCAGAAAGAAGAGGGTTAAACCGGATCGTTTTGGGACCTTCCATGTTACGTTTGTGTCCAGGTTAGCCACGACAGTTTACCAGAGCAGCTAATCGCCGAGTCCATCAGGAAGAAGAGCCGATCGATGCACCTGTCCCCTCAGCAGCTCCGCCTCTGCGTGCAGGAGTACCAGGGCCAGTACATCCTTAAGGTACACCTGGCTGTCCCGCCTGTCTCTTGTCAGCTGTCTGTCAATCTACCTGCCCACCTGTCTGACTCTCCATCCACCTGTCAGTCAGGGTCCAAGAGAACCAGGACCAGTACATTCTCAAGTTACACCTGGTTGTCTGACCCGTCCATTTATTAACCTCTAGACATTTCTGTCTCACATGTCCAACTGCCTCACCTGTTTTGCGTCTCTTCGTCCAACTTGTTCCTCTGTCGACCGAGTCCATGCTACTCACAGGTGTCTCTGTTTGTCCCTCAGGTGTGCGGCTGTGACGAGTACCTGTTGGAAAATTTCCCCCTCAGTCAGTATAAGGTAATCAGTTTAACATTTTCAGACTGTTTTTCTCTGGTTGTCCAGATTTTCACCTGTCCTCCCTCCATGTCCGCAGTACATCCGCTCCTGCATCATCGTTGGACGTCTTCCTCACCTAATGCTCGTGTCCAAAGACAGCCTCTACTCTCAGCTTCCAGCCTCGGGTTTTGTCACTCCTTCCTACAGGTAGAAGTTATCAGTAATGTATAACGGGGACAGATAGAGGTGTGCTGCAGGTGTGAGGTTGACGAGGTGTGCGTGTTCTAGTCGGAGGACGCCCCAGCCGTCTCCCTGTCCAGGAGGAGGTGATGGATCTCCTCCTCGCTCCCTCTGGGCCTTTAACACTCTGCTCAGGGTGCGACTGCTCTGCGCCACTTACGTCAACGTCAACATCCGGGATATTGACAAGGTGCCCATTCTCTGACGAGTGTCCATTTACCTATCCTCTTTATTCGTCTTCTCTCTTTTTCTATCCTTCTACGCTCAAAGTCTATTTTTAGAAATCAAAATCAATCATCATTGAAGATCAGTCATTTGAGTCAGCGCCATTTCCTTGTTCTCTGTCTGTTGTCGTCCTCCTTTCTCTGTGTCAAAATGTGGAGCATTAGTAAGATTTGTTTCATTTGTGTTTTTCTGTCTAACACTATTCCTCAGCCTCCTTTCAACCTATTCTCATCTCATCATTATATGTTCTCCTCAGTGTAAACCCACTGCCAGAAAATCACGGATCAATGCCGCTGAATATGCCTGATTTATATCTGCAGTAAAGCAGTTCACGCTAAACACAAGCTAGCACAAATTCGTGAAACAGATGCAAGTAATAGACTCACAGTTGTCCTCGATCCAAAGACAGCAGGTGATCAAAGAGAGAGAGGAAAATGTTCTCTCTGCCACTTTCAGCTTCTAGCAGGATCAAGGCACTCCTCGAAACTGGGAGAAAAAAGCTCACTGTAGCAAGGAGGGATCATGTTTTGGATAGTATTTATACATCTATAAGGGATGTGGATGCTCTTAATGCGCAGCAACAGAAAAGCACTGTGAAAAGACAGTGAAACAAATCACAGTGATGAAGTAAAAGCAACTGGTTTCAGCTTTGGGATGACTGGTTGAGTCTGCCCAGTGCTGGAAGTTCAGTCAGGTTCCTTCTCAGTAGTCGGCCCAAAGCATGCAGGAAATTATTTTCCTTCTGTCAGTTACACTCAGTACATAAAATACTTATCTGAGCTCAAATCAAAAAGTTTGTGATATTAATTCAAATGATCTTATTTTCAGAGAAATTAGTTGTATAAATATCAGGCAGATGAATAAGGTTTTTGCGCCACAAGCACATATTGGTATTTCCTCTAGTTTATTGTTTATTGTTTTCAAAATAATAATAGTTACGTTTTTTTTCTAAATGAATGAATAGTGCATGATTAAAAAGTAAGCAAAGTATTCTGGAACAAAGAGACACAATTTGCTCAGTGGTGCAGTCAAAGTAACAGATCCTCCTTTTGTTTGCAGTTTCAAACTAAATGGATTCGCAGACTCTGTGTTGCACTCATTCAGGATTATCTTTGCCATTTAGACCATTAACACACAGATGTCCTGTAAACCTTTGTGAATCACCTTGAACTTTTCCTTTCTGTGTCCACGCTCTTTAAAAAAAAAAATTAAAAATCCTGTCCTGTGTTTTAAATCTGTCCTCCGCTGTGTGTCCTTCCTCTGTCTCCTCAGGTTGTCTTTGTGTCTTTCCTCTCATGTTTTCGTCACATGTGATCACTCACAGTCAAGGTACTTTGAACATGTGAAGCTCAGTGTTGTGATTCTGCGCCTTCTTGTCTCCTAGCAGTAGTTGTGTGTTACAGTAAGCAGTGTCTCTTTGGAGGTTAAACGTCTACGTGGACATCTGTGTAGACACTGCAGTTATTACACTGAACACAGGGGTGTATATATAACCCCACTATGTTTAAAGAGTTCTTGAAACTGGTGTGTTTTTCTGCCATTTGGAGGTTGCTCTCACCTGGCCTGTGTGTTTGTGCATAGATCTATGTGAGGACGGGTATCTATCATGGAGGAGAGCCGCTGTGTGAAAATGTAAACACCCAGAGGGTTCCCTGCTCCAACCCCAGGTAACACAACCCATCATGCTCCACCAAACGTGAAAAACACACTCTGAACCCCTGTCTGACCTGCTACTAGCCATCTGACTCTGTGTACCTGTGTCCAGGTGGAGCAGTGGCTGACCTCGACATTTACTTGGCGGATCTTCCTCGCTCGGCAAGACTTTGCCTGTCCATCTGCTCTGTGAAGGGAAGGAAAGGAGCCAAGGAGGTAGGAAAGGATAGAGGTGTGCACACGGTGAGAGGGTAATTATTTAGTCATTCACCTGACTGACCTTCCTCTATCCGTCTCCTTTTGTAGGAGCATTGCCCTCTGGCCTGGGGGAACGTCAGCCTGTTTGACTACATGGACATCCTGGTCTCTGGAAAGGTGGCTCTGAGTCTCTGGCCCGTCCCCCACGGCCTTGAAGACCTGCTGAACCCCATCGGAGTGGCCGGCTCAAACCCCAACAAGGTGACCGTGTTGCTCGGCTTTCAGGCCACTGATCTGACTGTCTGATGAGTTAATAATCAGTGATTCAACAATGACCGATGGCTGACCTGGTCAACGGTTCGGGCGCTGTGATCTGCAGGAGACGCCCTGTGTGGAGCTGGAGTTCTCACGATTCAACCAGACAGTCGTGTTTCCTGATGAGCAGCAGATTGAAGAACATGCTAACTGGACCATCAGCAGAGAGCTGGGCTACAACTACTGCCATGGACTGGTAACTCAGACCGAGCTGCGTGGACTGAACTTAGAGAGTCTGTACAAAATTGGATCTGTGTTTTACCAGATCATGCTGCCAAAATTCAACCTCATGTCTGTCTTAGAGTAGCCGCCTGGCCTGCGACAGCAGCGTTTCAGCCACTGATGCAGAGCAGCTCGCTCTTTGCTCCAGAGATCCTCTATATGAGCTTTCAGAGCAGGAGAAAGACTTCCTCTGGAGACACAGGTGGGCTTTTATGCCTCGATACAGTCATTTATGTCTAGATACTGAGATAATAGAAATGCACTTCAGGGACTGTCACCATCATCACTATTTGTGTCTCTTCTTTATGATGCTGAAATGGTTCAAATGTCTAGATACTGAGATAATAGAAATGCACTTCAGGGACTGTCACCATCATCACTATTTGTGTCTCTTGTTCTGATTATGCTTATTGTTGAGAAATTCATGAACTGTAGGAAAGATTTGTGATCTTTAAGGCAGCATATGTTGTAATATATACAATTCTGCTTTGATGCTGAAATGTTCAACCAAGTTTTCCCAACCTTAATAACATCTCAGACCATCACAAATTTGTGCTGGGCTGGAACAGTCTGGATGTGACCATTGTTGGTCCAGAAAACCTTTCATTTCTTTTAAAACCAAAAAAAAATCTGCAACTAACACAAATATAGTTAAAGATATCAACAAATGTTTGCAGAGGTTATAAAATTATCTATTCATTATAGATTCATTATAGTTGTCAGACAACATCACTTGTTCTAGTAATTTACATAAAATAAAAGTGAAACAAAGTGTCAGAAATTCATCAGTTTTTCCTTTTCTCATTGCAGCGTTACTTTTCTGATTTACTGCTTTATGTATATATACGTGTGATATACCTGTTGCTGCTTCCGGGTCTGATTACTTTATTGTCTGTCTCTACCTGCCCATGTCTCCCTGTCTCTGTCTGTCTCTCTGCAGACATTATTGTTTAAACATCCCAGAGTCTCTGCCTAAGCTGCTTCTCTCAGTCAAATGGAACTCCAGAGACGAAGTGTCGCAGGTATAAACTCATTGTCACGATCCGGGAGGTTCCTCCACATCCGGACTGCGATGTATTCAATTATTTAACAAAGCGAGCGCAATTTGAGAGAGGAATCAGGAGTCGGGCTGCAGCTGCTCAGCCAAACGCAGCTCTGACTCCAGGCACATGGCCAGGTTCCTCTCAGTCACAGGCAGCCAAGGGAAACGAAGCCATCAATGCCTTTCCTGTGACTGAATAACTCAGTGGTTTGAGGAAAAAACTGACATAAATAAGTTTCATACTCGGTGTTGGGCTTTTGTGTTTGTTCTGTTTTGAAATCTGAGTCAGCGTAAATTATTTTTCTATTCAGTGAAGCAGCTCAAGGGGGGGTAGAGTAACCAGAAATTGAAAGGTGCAGTAAAAGTAATCCTAAAAGTAAAATTTTTACTACTGGCGCGCTCGTTACGCAAGTAAATGTAGCCAGTTTATACCCTCACATCTTCTTAGCAGTACTTGGGGATTTCAATTTAGTAGCAAAGGGGCAATATTATGTTAAATCAACCTTTGGAGCTTTAGCTCATGCTATAATATTATTCCTTCATCAAAAACATATCCAGAGTTTTGCCTTGATTCTTTCATGCACATTTAAGAAATCCTTTAATCTCCCTTGACTCAGTTGTGTTAAATGCCTGGGTGGACTGAGCACCGCCTTCGAAACGAAGCTCCTCCTCAGAGCTGCAGTGTCCAAGGTTCCAAGCATCCGCCTCACAGATCAGCCCTCCCCGACTCAGCTCCTTCAGACTAGCCAGCAGCAATTAGCAAACACCCGGCAGAACTGTGCATCAACTGAGCTCATTATACAAGCTACTTCATGCTGGTAAAAAAGTTGTCAAAGCATTGATAGGGAAGCGCAGTTGAGATGACTTCCTGAAGGCAAAGTTTCAGAAAGAGCAGGACTTTCTTAAAGAGACGGAGACCCACTTTTGAGGTGCTAAATTGCAAAAGTCAAAAGAAATTTGACATAGACAGCAGTTTTATAACAGATGAAGGTAACAGTTATTTGATTGTGCTATAAAATGGTGCTATGATGTTGATACTGCCCCTTCAAATGAAATTGTGTGCCAAAATGGTTCACATCCTTTTAACTTGCATCATTTGTCATGTTACAACCACAACTTGGTATTTAATTGGAGTTTCATGTGATGGTTTTATGTCCATGCTAACTCTGGAAGAGCTGTGGAGAACAATTAGCTGTGTGGTACAAAACTCTGGCCAAGTTTGGAAGAGTGGCAAGAAGAGAGCCATGACTGAATGAGACCGAAATTGAAACTTTTGGCCTAAACGTGTGGCAGAAATTGCTCATCTGCACAACGTGAACAAGTTTCCAAGATGAAACACGGTGGCGGCATCAGCACGCAATGATGACACGTTTCTTCAGCAGAGACAGAGAAGCCGGTCAATGTCGGTGGGAAAATGAAAGGAGATAATCATAAATATTCATGTGTCCTTTCTCAAACTGTTAACATGAAAAAAGGCCTAACTGTGCATCTCCTAAACCATTTGTTTTGACTAAAGTCCAGCATATCTCCTCTTCCTCCTCAGATGTACTGTTTACTGAAGGAGTGGCCACTGATGGAGCCAGAGTCCGCTCTGGAGCTGCTGGACTGTAACTTTCCCGATCCGATAGTCAGAGAGTTCGCGCTGCGCTGTCTGGTGCAGGGCTTGACGGATGACAAGCTGTCACAGTACCTGCTGCAGCTTGTACAGGTGAGCTGAAACTCTCACGTCGGCTGCGTTCTTTATTCAAAATGCGAATGCAAACCTGATCCCTGGGTCTGCAGGTGTTAAAATATGAGATGTACTTGGACAATCCTCTGGCTCGATTCCTCATCAAGAAAGCTCTGACCAATCAGAGGATAGGACACTTCTTCTTCTGGCATCTGAAGTCAGTGTAAATCTCCTCTTGTTAACCTGAGCTGATGTGTATTAAACAGAAGAGCTAGCTGCCTTTGCATTCAGTTTGACAAGCATTTGATTTGACGAGAAGTCTTTTCACAGGTCAGAAATGCACAATAAGACCATTTCCAGAAGGTTTGGCCTTCTGCTAGAGGCTTTCTGCAGAGCCTGCGGCATGTACCTGAAACACTTGAACAGACAGGTGAGCATCCAGACACAAGTTAGCTCTCAGACATCTTGACTGGCCGTGTGTGAATTGGCTTTCATTTACTAGGGTAATATCTGATCACCAGAGTTGGGTTCAGTGGTATTTTGGGAATTAAAAGGGACACATGCAGAAAGTCTCTAAAGTTGTAGTCAGAGGGAAGTTACTGATAATCTTTGGGTGGTTCAGCAAAATAGCAGGTCATGGTAGAAATTAAGGAGACCCTTTTGTCTAAAGTCTCAAAAGAAACCCCTTCTTTAAACAACCTCTTGTTCATAAATAATGAATCAAGGCTCCCATGTCCCACACACATTAGCTTTCATAAATTAAGCTGCAATCTCTGAAACACAGGAAGCATGAAGCAGAGCTCAGTGGAGACCATTGTGTGTTAAAGTCAAAGATTTATGAGCTTGAAATGTTCAAGATTTTTCCTGTTCAGAAGTTGTAGCGATAAAAATGTGTGTAATTCTGTCCAGTGGGGAATGGAAAAGTCCAGCAAATTTATAGGGATGATAATTTCCCCCTTTGGAGACGTCATTGAAATCAATGATGGATTTCAGCTTAAAGGATACAATGAACTTAAGATATGGGCAGAGATAGTTTTAAAGTTCCTCGTCCTCCTGTCTTGTTCTGGGTCTGGTTAAATGCATGGCACTGATACAGGGTTTACAAATAGAGTTTGGTGATTTAGAAAGAAACATGTTCTCAGGTGGAGGCCATGGATAAACTGGTGAATCTGACGGACACGCTGAAGCAGGAGAAGAAGGACGAGACTCAGAAGGTCTGAAAACAAAAACCAGCATGTTCTTTTGTTTAATTCCTGTGCCTGGTTGTTGACGTGTCACTGTGCTTTAATTGCTGGGAAGACTCAGATGAAGTTCTTGGTTGAACACATGTCGCGTCCAGACTACATGGAGTCTCTGCAAGGATTTGTCTCTCCACTAAACCCAGTTCACCAACTGGGAAACCTCAGGTAGCAAACTAATCAAGCTACCAACTAACTAAGCCACAAAATGCAAAGATAACCCCAAACTCTTCCATTGACCTATCAAGCTAACCAATAACAAAATGTAAAACAAATTGTGACACTTGCAGGCTGGAGGAGTGCAGGATCATGTCCTCGGCGAAGCGCCCTCTGTGGCTAAACTGGGAGAATCCCGACATAATGTCCGAGCTACTTTTCACCAACAATGAAATCATCTTCAAGAACGGAGACGGTGACTACCTCATATCTACTCTCAGCATCGGTTTCACTGCGACATGAGCTGAAAGTGGAGCTGTTGGGACATTTCTGGTAACGCGGCCTGTTCTGTTCGCATTGCAGATCTGCGTCAAGACATGCTGACGCTGCAGATCATTAAGATCATGGAGAACATCTGGCAGAACCAGGGCCTGGACCTGCGGTGAGAGTCGGTGACGTCATCGGAGGAAGTGACATCAGTGACGCTTGACGAACCAGGAGTGTTTGTGTGTTGCAGAATGCTGCCGTATGGCTGCCTGTCCATCGGTGACCGTGTGGGTCTCATTGAGGTGGTGAAGAACAGCTATACTATCATGCAGATTCAGTGCAAAGGAGGCCTGAAGGGGGCGCTGCAGTTCAACTCCAACACTCTTCACCACTGGATCAAAGACAAGAACCACGGAGAGGCGTCAGTACTCCTCCATCTGATTGTAGAACTGTCCTTTAACCTGGACAGTTCTCCATCCGACTGTTCTGGATGAACATTTTCCAACTGTTAGTTCTCCTTATGAGCATCAAGCCTTTTGACTCGCTTGTCTTACCTGTCTCGTAGGTATGATCGGGCCATCGACTTGTTCACCAGATCCTGTGCAGGTTATTGCGTTGCCACATTCATCCTGGGAATTGGAGACCGACACAACTCCAACATCATGGTGAAGGAGAACGGACAGGTGAACCTCTTAATCCTCCTCTTCACTTCGTCTTCCCTTCTCCACCGCACTGACGATTATTCCTATCCCTTCAGCTGTTCCACATCGACTTCGGTCACTTCCTAGATCACAAGAAGAAGAAATTTGGCTACAAAAGGGAGCGTGTGCCTTTCGTCTTGACTCAGGACTTTCTCATCGTCATCAGTAAAGGCATTCAGGAGTCGACAAAGACAAAGGAGTTTGAGAGGTCTCGTCTGGTCCTCGTCTGTCTGCAGCTGCTCCTGCTGTCTAGCCCGTCTCACCGGTGTTTACCTGTCTGTGGTGCAGGTTCCAGGAGATGTGCTACAAAGCTTACCTGGCCATCCGACAGCACGCCAGCCTCTTCATCAACCTCTTCTCCCTCATGCTGGGCTGCGGCATGCCCGAACTGCAGAGCTTTGATGACATCGCCTATCTTAGGAAGACCCTTGCATTAGGTAAAATTGGAAGGATAGATTTGTGAAGAGAGAAGACAGGAAGAATGACGAGAGAAACTGAGGTTAAAAGTGAGCATATCAGTAGAGGAAAGTAGAAAAAATGAAGGTTGATCAGAAGTGTTACAAAATATGGAAATGTGGCATTTGGAAACATTTTGAATGGTTCAGTTCAGGGCAACTCAGCTACTGTCCAAAGCAACCTGGCAACCTGAGTAACCTGGCATGTACAGGTTACTCAGGGACAACTTGGACCGAGAACCAGTCCGCCTTACATTTCCTGAGATTGACAGATCAGGGACACACTATTGGAGCCGATCCAGGTTTTGGGTTTATGTTGAATCTGTGGAAAGTAGATTTTTAGACCAATCGGATGACGTCCCACTCTAGTTTATCTAGAGTTTTGTTGATGTTGGTACTAGAAGAAATATCTTCCAGGACTCATACTGATGAAGGGATCCTCAGGTGAGGTTGGACTAAGTTTTGGGTAACTTTGACTAGGACCTTATTGAAAAGTCTTCTGAAAATCTGGTTTGAACAACATTGAAGTTTCTAGCATAGACCACAGAACTGAAGGTGTGTTGCACACACAACTCACTGATCTTGAAAGTTTTTTTTTTTTTTTTTATGAGATTACCTGGTGAAATTAAGTCCAGACTAATGCTTAGGGGGTGACAATTAGCTTTAAGGTTACAATGTTTTTGTTGCCTCTTTTCAGGCCTTTCAGAATAGAGATGATAATTTTTAATACATGTGAAAGTAGTTAGCTTTACCTTTTACTCAACCTCCTTATATTTGTTGTGAGGAGGTGTTGAAATCAAAGTAAGTACGGTTCATTATTGACCAGATTTTCTGTTCTAATGACTAATGATGTAAACAGAGAACTCATCAGATAAGTGTAAAAACAAAACAACTTTCACTAAAAAAACAAAAGGTTCTTCTAGTGCAGAAATCCAAAAAGCAGAGAACTAGAAGAAACTAGACCACACAGTAAAACTGTAAATTCTGCTGTCTCACCGTGTTTTCTTTCCCCCAGAAAAGAGCCAGCAGGAGGCGCTGGAGTACTTCACCAAACAGATGAACGATGCTCACCACGGAGGATGGAGCACCAAGATGGACTGGATCTTCCACACCATCAGACACATGCCCAACGAACACTGACACACGGAAAACACTACACACACTGGCACAACGCAACGCCAGACACACACCATCACACATCAGCACATAGCATAGAGTTCTGCAGACACATACACATCAAACAGTATTATAGATCATATGGATCCAAATATGCAACCCATCAGACACAGGTAGCAAGCACACACACACACACACACACACACAGATTTATACAAACATCTAAAGCACACTCGTGCTTGTTTTCTGCACTAATCTGGTGATGATGATGGATTTCCTGAATGCAAGTTGTTTGCATCACCTCATGATGCTGTTGGGAGAGTTGCCATAGAAACGCTAATCTCTCAGGTGCAGAGGTCAGAGAAGGTTGTGAAGGTGCCAAAGGCATGTGGAGGTAGAGAAAGTAACGGTGATGATGTCAACCAGTCTTCTACGTGATGCAACAGTCGGCCAGCCGGCTCTGCTGCTGTAGCTGCAAACTGAGTGAGACTCTTTTTAGCGTAGCAAACATTTAAACAGAACTTTAAACAGAACTGCAGCTTTATTGATACGTGGGAGACGAACACTGTGGTCACTGTGAAAGCAATAAAAAAAACAAAACCTCTGATAACAAATCAGTACTTTGATGATGACAATCAAGGAGTTCTGACAGAGAAGAAGGCGGAGCTGAGTCCTGTGCCGTGAAGCAGCTTCGATAAAGAAACTTTAACACCAAATCCAAACATCATAATGTCCAACAGATTACAGCCCATTAGGAGGCTGGCTTTTATTTTGTCCAGGCTTTCTGATTGTGAAAACTGGTGGAACTGGAACTACTGAACCAATCACAACCATGAAGAAATATTTTATTCTGTTTCATAGTTTCCAGATGTCAGACATTTTACCTATAAACATAAGTTAGGTCAAAAATACTTATTAGAAATAACTTGGCTCTAAAGTGTTTTAACTGGCATGCTTTTACTGTCCTGAAAAAGCTTTTTTGTAAATTTATACAATTTTAAAAATTATTAACAGTATGAAACCACTATGGTGCATTCTGTCCCCATACACTCATTTGTTCAGAAATATTTTGAGAATTTATCAAAGACCCTTAACTAAATCTAAGTCCTGACACTTGAAAAGTTGTCAGGAACTAGCAGAAATAATCTAGTAACCCAATCTAGCATTTCCAGAATTAGTCACCATGGTGATAAACCCAGATAAAAAGAACCGGCTTCCTGATACCAAAAACGCCGAGCTTACTTTCCAAAGCCACTAATCCTGCTTCCCGGTGCAGGCCTCAGATCGGCTGTGGATGGAGTCAAAGTGGAGTTTGTAAACATTTCATATATGGTATTTATGTTCATTCATCTGCTGCTTAAACAAGTATTATCCATCATTTCTTGTCAACATCTCTTCAATCTCTTGGCATGTGGATTTACTTTGATAATTTATAAGACGTAAATTAACGTGTGTTAACATTTTTTTAACGTACACTCATACCTTATTCTGAAAACAGCTGCATTTGGAATCATGCAGCACTTTCATTGTACAATTCCAGCTAAAATTGTGAATGTTAAAAGTTTCTCTCGTAAACGTTTACTTCTCACATCTCACATTTGGTGACACACACAGCCTAGCCAAATCATTTGCTCACATTGTAATCGTGGTTCACGGAGAACCAAATATAATCTGAACATAAGTTAGAAATTTATCCCCAGACAAGATGATGAATTGTGAGGTTTTTTTTTTTTCCTCCCCATCAGTTCAAGATTACAGATCACAGATCAGAATGCGACCTTTTGATGAAGCCTCTTCAAACTCTCCCGTGATTCGTGACGACCAAAGCTAAACATGGTCAGATGAATAAATTTGATTGTGGCATTTTTGGGCCAGTAGTTGTATATTTGATAAAAGAAAAGCCCAGGTTTTTTTTTCTTTTCTTTTGTTTTACAACAAATGACCACTCATTTCCGTCAACCTTGAAAATCTATAAACTGGCCACATTTTTTATTTGAAGAAAAAGGTAAATAACTTCACTTAACAGCCAAAACCATCGAGTTTTTAAATTCAGATTATTGATCATTTTACCTTCCTCATACAGTTTTATTTATTAATTTCTGGTGTTCAACGTTTTATAAACGTCATTCACATCTTGCTTACTTCAATGTTCAAATGTAATAGATTATCACGTCACTGTGTTAGAGTGAAAATGACGAACAGATCCAGCTGGATTTGAATTGCACTTGTTTGCTTTGTTTTCTTTGTTTGTTTGTTTTTTTTGTACAGTGCCCTGAGATGACTTTTGTTGTGAATAAGCACTGTCTAAATAAAGTTAATTGAACTGATTCAGTGTTGTGTGGTTTCATAAAAAGAATCAGTTAAGTATAATTAGACCATTTGATTGACTTCAGTACTTTAACTTCCTATTTGAATGTACTGCCTGATGATCACTCATGATTTTACTCATCGCCACAGTTCAGTGTTTCACCATTTGAATTATTTCCAGAAGTTGATTTGATTCTTGAATAATGATACAAAATGAAATTGATCATTCTTGAAAGAAAAAAATAAAGTATTTCTGTAGATTTATTTTTTTTTATGTCAAATATATGCCAAACAAATATTTAATGTATGTATTTTAGCAACCAATCACAAGCTTTCAGCAGCCGATAATGAACTATTGGCTGCTTGGTTGTTGTTTTTTTTGTTTTGTTTTCTTTTGTGCTTTTGCAGATTGGGAGGAACTAATTTAAATTAGTTGGTTTCCTAGAAGTAAAACAGATGTAAAATGTTATTAAATAAAAATCTACTGCACTTTATTATAAAAGAAAGTTATAAATAGAGTCTGGTGAGATTAAACCCACAATCAGATGACTGACAACATAAAACCGTTCAGAAAAATCCAACTACATCCCTTCATGTGTCCAAATTTAATTACACGGATTTTGACAGATCTTACTTCACAATACGGTTGATTTAAGACACATGGCTCAGAAAAACTATGAAGTTGTCACATTTTAAGCGCGAAGCTGACTATGCAGTTGGATAACATAAATGTTTGCATATAAACTGCTACACTGCCAATGAGACGCAGCAGCAAATGAAAACACGGCAGCATGAAAAGACAAACTATGAAAATATGAAAACAACAATTTTATCAAAATTTGAAAAACAGAGAGCTTATACTAACAACTAGTACATTTAAAAACATTGTAAAACAAAAACTCTACAAAACATTTACATGTTTTACATTTTCTTTCTTTGCTGCGTTTTGCGACGGAACGCATTTACATCCAAACCTTCAAAGCATTAAAGAAAAACTATCAGCTTAAAGACAGGTTGCTGTGCTTCAAATTTTACATCGGCAAATATAAATCAAAATCAAAAGAATTTAAGAAAATGCATTTCAGCCCTTGCAGTAATTTCATAAAACAGCTTCCTTAATGGATTCCTAACAGAAACATGTGGAAAAAGTGGGAATTTGAAGGATGTGATGAGTTTTAACTCGTAACAACTTTTAGCAGAGCCCGTCACATCATGCATCTCATGTGGCCGGGTTGTTATCCTGACCTGATAAACTGCTGAATCTGCTGCTGCAGGACTCCTCTGGTCTGCAAATGAAAAGAAGATCTGTGTCAAACGTTCACCTACAGAATGAAAACGGTGAATCAAGAATCTGAAATCTTTCAACAGATTCGTCACTCTGCAATTTTTAAAGATGAAGACGCTTGACCTTGACGAATAAGGATGGATGCACACATATTCTTAGCCTTTCATTTTTCTCTTGGATTTATTCTATTTATTGATCGCAACTAAGAAAGCGGCCACTAGGAGACTCTCATGAACTATATGACCGAACCTGGTAACTCTGACCAACTCAACTAAACTCATCATATTTTGAAATCTGAAACAGAAAACATTTGTTCTGCTCAAACCCAATTCTCACTTATATATTTAATGGGAACGTTGACATTAAACCTCCAATTACTGGTTTGAGTTTCGTCTTTCCTCCATCACGGCATTGCATGTTTGCATATTAGTAAAGTCAAAAGTTACCTTTCAGTTTATTCTCATCCTACTCCTGCAACTTCACTTCAGAGTAAACGGCGTTCTCCTCTGCTTCACGAGGTCTTCCTGTGAGGATCGTAACAACAACAACAACAACAAATACAAGGTCAAAACCACTCAGTTATTTTCTCCTGTTGCACATTAAAAGTGCCTGGAACTCACTCGTTCTGTCGATGTCTTTCAGTTCAATGCGAGAGTACGTGACATCTCTGGCTTCATCTGCAGCTGAAACATTTCACAATTTTAGAAGGGCTACGGCTTTAACTTTTGCATCTGTTGCGTTTCAAAGATGTACTTCACCATTTCCTGTCGTTTCGGAGGACTTGACTGACGCGTAGAGATTGGCGTTATCTGCAAAAAAAGAAGGAAAACGGTTTTTTGTGCTTTCTTCGTTTATTTTCACGTAGATTATAATACTTAAAGAACACATTTCTGTAAAATTGGTGGAAGAAGTGGAATTTAGTGGCTAAATGTCATTCAGCAACTTTTGTTGAAGCTTTTGCTGCCGTCACCAAGTCTGGTAGTAATACTGGCGGTCCAACGTCATCAGTCAAATCTACTACTACTGTTTCTGGAGAAAAAGCTTGATGAATTAGTACCAGGAAAAGAAGTTGAGTAATAAAAAAAAACAACAAACCCAACAGTCACGACATGCATGCTACTGAGGTTACCTATGTTTGTGGAAGAAAGCAGCAAGTGTTGTGCAATGTTGGTTGAAATAGGACATTCCAAATATGGTTCACTATGGTTAAAATGTTGATGGGAGAGACAAAAATGTGCATTAGGTAGATAAATGGCTTCTCTGGTAAAGTTACTTTAGCAATAACTGGTAGACGCAAACATGCTGTTTCTGAGGAAAACAAACAGGATATTACTGCACATTCAAAGAAAACCAGCTCGATGTTTTAATCACTTATTACAGTAAATGTTTGAGTTTGTAAGGAGAAATGCACACCACTGTCTTATGAGAAGTGTAACATTTCCTTTTCCTCAAGAAAAAGAGCAGCAGCAAGTCTGAGTTATAACATCTACTGTCAACTCACCCTTTAAAGCGCATTTTTCTTAAAATATGGATCTTCTTCCAGGAAACCAACCAATTAGATGAATTTTTCTTTTTACCATTTTAAAAACGGTCAAATGCTGTTTGACCGTAGCAAATGCTGATCATTGCAGGCATCAGCAATGCCTGCTGATGGCTGCAAACTTCAACCACAGAGCTTCTCTCCGACTCACTGGACGACATTTATTCAAGTTTTAGTTGACTTGTATACGTTTCAAAACTAGTTATCAACTTGTGTGAATCAATAAAAAGATCCACAATCAATTTAAGATCCATTTTTTTTATAGTGCGTCATCAAAAGCAGAGTGAAAATGCAGCATTAAAAACCCCAAATTAATGACATTCATGTAAATCGTGATTGAAAGGAAATTTCTGACTGGCATTGTCGTCAAACTTTGTTGACTTTTGATAAACTCGAATGAATGAGACGCTTAAAACTCATCATTATTAATGACATTACAATTAGGAGTAAATAAATCTCAATGACTGAAAAACATTGAGGCTCTGACCATGAGAAAGAGAGCTGTACTCATGACCTTCAGTGTTGTTGACTCCAAGGTCGGTGGGTGAGGTTTGACCTCTGCCCTCTGGCTGCTTCGATCTGAAACATCACACATGAAATTAAATTGATGACAGTTTGAAAATGTTAGTATAAAGGAAATAAACTGCTGCACTGACCTGATGCACCATAAACCTGTGAAAATATATTTTATATCATATTATCACATTGTTTTTTTAATTTAGAAGCAACAATGCATATTAAGTAACACAGTTGTTTAAGTTCATTATTTAAATGCCTGACTTAGAGATTGAGGCTAATTTGCATCTGCAGTCATTTCTCTCACCTCGTCTCTCTTTCTTAAGAAAAAATTTGGAGCAACAATATAATTAATTATGAAAACAAAATTGTCTCACCTTTGGAACACAACAAGATCAGGAGAATAACGAGAATAAAGAGAACGACTCCAACAACTGGTCCAACGATCATCATCACAGGAAGTGAAGAGCTGACAAGACTGGATTCAGTTACTGGAAATAAAAAACATTAATAAGGAATAAGTGTTAATTACATGTCATAACTGTGACTTTAGATTTGAACACGCGCAAAAAATCTGCATCACACCTTCAAAGATCCAAAGTGTTCGTCTCAAACAGCTAAATGGTTTCACCAATGAAGACGACTGAAGTTTTTAAAATCCTCCTCACCTCTAATAGACATCCAGCTGCTTGGTGACTCTTTTCCTGAATGTTGACATTTGTAGAAACCTTCATCTGACTTTGACACTGCAGAGATCTTCAGCTCCTCTCTGTTGTCATTCTGGATGAGTTTATCATTGTGATAGAAAAACACTTTGGAGAGAAGTTTTTGTGTTTTGTGTTTGCAGCTCAGAGTAACAGGATCTCCTTCAGTCACAGGATGAACAGGGCTCACCAGGATAATATTTAAAAAAAGACTGTCTGTAAAACAGATCAAGTTACATTTCAGATATCAAAGATGGAGCTGTATGTCATTGAGGAAAGATTTGTTTTCTACTTTCTGCTCGAGAGTTAACAGAAACATAGTTAGCATGCAATCATAAAAATCCTGATTTTATTCATGTTATGATTTGTTTTCTTCTAAAATATAAATTGTGTTTTGGTTGGAGTGAAAAACAAGTATTAGTTGTTAAGCACAACTTAAACTTATAATGTTTTACAATAATTATATCCCTATGAAAACAGACTGGACAGTACAGGGAAACTGTGTAAGAAAAGGTTTATAAATCATAACTTACCATGTACAGTGATGTTCACTGCATTGCTGAACTCTCCTGATCCAGACTCACACCAGAACACTCCACTATTCAACAGAAATGGTTTAATGGTGCATGTAGATCCAGTCATTGTCCCCCAGATGGAGCAGGATGACAGTCCATCTCTTTCTGTAAACCTCATCACTCTCCACTCATCAGAGTTTCCCTCACAGCTCAGAGTCACAGATTCAGATCTGAAGTGTTGAACTCTGTCAGGATTCACTGAGAGAGAAGCTGCTGGACGAGGATCTGGAAACAAATATACAATAATGTTTAATCTAGAATAAAGCAGATTCTACCAAATCAATGTTGAAATCACAGCAAATTAATCAAATAAATACATTAAACAAAAACTGTATTGGTGATCCACCCTCTTTCACATATAACATAACCTGTAGTTGTCACTTTCTCAATGTTATTTTTAATTTCTGCTTCACATTTTGAAATGAATGTATGAAAAATAAAAGCAGAGGTTAAACATGGTTTCTTCATTATATGGATCATAAATTCACCAGCTCCACATACTTTCAAATTACTTTTAAGACAAAGATCATGACTGAGTAGAAACAAAGTAAAAACATTTCCAGTTCACTAAGATGAGATTCACTAAGACAAACTGACCTGCTGACCAGACAAAACTTGGCTCTCTTAATTTTCGTTCTCCATTTCCTGCTTCACACACATAACCTGCTGTATTACTGAGTCCATGAACAATGTAGAAATTCTCTTCAGTCCCATCAGAGCTGCCAGGCAGCAGCTCATATCTGTAGGATCTCCGTGGTGGATTATAAACAGCTTTATACCAGAAGAACCTGGTTCCTGCAGGTGGATGTTCAACCTCACAGCTCAGAGTCACTGAGGCTCCAGGACTGAACCAAGATGGAAACACAGAGACTTCATCTGTTGGAGAGTCACATTGAGTCAAGAATAAAATATTTGTATATTAGTCTTCAGTTTAAAGAAAAATATTTTGACACATTGTCAGAAAGTCAGTACAATTAGTGGACTCAAGTTTACATTCAGAAACGGCTCATTGAGAAAGTTTGATTGGTTAAATTTCTATTAAAACTGCAGAATGTAACTTGTGACAGTACAATATCACATAGATAATACGTGAAGAGATCAATCCCCTCCACAACTTCCCTGAGCTACTACTGCCAGAAGATCTGATGAGACATGGGAGTGAATGAGAGGCTTAAATACTGAGAACAGAAAGCTGGATAAAACCAGGACTGATGAGCTTAAATGATTACAGGTGAGTACTAAATGTACAGTGTTTTTTAGTTTTTGATAACTAAGAAACACTGAGCTAGAGTAACTAGAAGGACTAAAGACATAACCAAACTAGAATCACTAGAGAAAGATGGACAAATGCAGACTTAACAAAACTAAAGCTAAAGTAGCAAGAAAGAAAAACTAGACACACTATGAGGGAGCTGACATAATGAATAACTACAAGGACTGAAGAAATAACTTGGCTAAAATCAATAATAATCAATAAAGAGACATAAACTCAAACTTCTAAGAATAACAGACTAGAAAGATGAAATAACAAAGAAATAAACATAACTAGAAATACTACAGAGGAAAGTAAGAACAATCTAAACAAAACAAAATCCATCAAAATATTAAATCTAAAATGACCATGAAGGACTAAAGTGAACTCAAACATAATGTGACATAAAAAACAAACAAACTGAAAAACGCAGAATCCTGACACTTTTAACTAAAGTTTCATTCCTTTAAAACTAAAACAGCCTCAGACAAAACAAACTTTTGTCCTGAACTTATTTTTTAAATTTCAGCTTTTTTGTATCGATAAGAAAGAACTTGGAAATCCAAAGAATCAAAGTAACCAGTTAATTACTAATGAAAAAACATTGACTTAATGTCACTTATTTGTATCAAAAATGTGCAATAAAGTTTTTATATGAAAGATTTATGACCAACTTACACACAGTTAACACGACAACATCACTCCAGTCTGTTGAGCCTTTTTCACTTGTTCCTCTGCAGCTGTATCCTCCACTATGAGACTCATTAGCTGAATGTATGAAAAAGTATTCCTGGGATATTTGAAATTCATTTAACTTTCTTGGTCTCCATTCATACGTCCACTTTGTTCCTTCTCCTCCTAGGATCTCACACTGGAGAGCAAGTCTCTCTCCTTTGTATATCAGAGGCCAGTTTGGACTCAGGGTCACAGTGGCTCTATGGGAAACTGTTCACATAAACAACATAATGTATTAGTTTTAGAGAAACATTAAATCAACATTTTTTTTTGTTGGCCTAAAGTTGAATGATGACTAAATCAGAACTTTCTGCTCCAGTTTATTTCCATTTTGTTCTCCACCAACAGTAACCTCTGATTAGTTGAGTTTTGCTTGGCAATCACATTTGTTGCATAATGTATTACATAAATAAATATCCCTAAACATATAATAAATTGTGACTGTAGACAATAATATCTAAGATTTTAAAAGGTCCTGCTATGTTATTTTTTGTACTATTTCCTTATTTTATAATGTATTTAGTGGTTTTATGTGTAAATGTAACATGATAGTTGTGATTTTTGGATTTTGCAGCAGCTGCATCTGGACCCAAGACAAGTTTATTTTGGGACAATAAAGTTTCTCTCATCTCATTTTACATTTTATTAGATACAGTATATAACACCATTTTTTAAAAAGAAGTTCCATAAAAAACCAGCAAATAACACTGCGTGAAATGATCTGCTGGAATATTTCTTCATCTTCTTCAGGCTTGTGGAGCATAAATCAGTTTTTAATTCTGGCATCTTTTAAAATTTTTTTCAGCTGTTGACAAACTTGTGTAGTTTGTTTTTAATTTCTACGTTGAAGTGAAAAGTGCATGAAGGTAAAAATGTGGTGAAATGAAAGTTTTCAACCAGTACGACAGACCTCGTCTACTTTTAAGGTCAAACTTAAAACAAAGTTGATCAAACTTATAATTAGACTTATCAGATTATTCTGAACTATGTCGATATTTAAGAGCTAATGATTCAGGAGGACAAAATGATCAATCTACCACTCTGCTACTGTTTCCTACTATTCTCAGTTATTAATTATCTACAGTTATTGATGCCATTAACTTCATGTTCTCCCTCCACTTTCATAAATTATGTGGAGTTTTCTCAACATGTTCCAATAAGTTACCATAATTAATAAGCAGGACGTTATTTATCTAATATTCAGCAGCAAATCAATAAAGTACTATTTTGACAAAAAGACAATTATATCAACATATTTTCCCCACATAGACAGGCATCCCAAACTCTGATATTGTTTTCCTCTTTTTCAAATAAACATCCATTAATAAATAGTTTGTTAACATCAATGCAACAAATTCTTACAGAGAAACTAAAGAGACACTGAAGGAAAAAAAAAGAAAAAGAAGAAACTCTTTCGTGTGCACAGACACCAGATAGCATCTTGTGTGCAACCAGATACTATCCTGTGTGTGTCACATGTTATCTGGTGCTCACAAGAAAGTTTGTTTTTTTATCCTCACTTCAACGTCGCTCTAGCAGCTCCTTACATTCTCAACGAGAGACTGATAAAAATCTGTTTGCAACTAGTTTAATAAGGTTTAAGGATTCCACACACAAAAATAATTAATCTGGGTAATTTTGCAAACTGTGACTTTTATGTTGGAATATTTTGTACCATATATAATATGATGGCTCTGACTCTCTGCAGTTTTTCCAGAACGTGGTGCATTTTACTGTTTCTTTTTGTCTTTTTAAGAAATCGCACATCTCAGAAAAATGCAGCGGTTTTTGAGGTTAGACGTCTAAAATCCCAATAAGTTGAAACACTTATTGGTTTAACTCAGCGCTTCTCATTTCCAGTCCTCAGGCCCCCCCTGCTCTGCATGTTTTAGATGTACCTCTATTCCAGAGCAGCTGATTCAAATGATTGCATGACCATCAAGGGCTGCAGAAGCCTGTTAATCACCCACATATTCAATCCAGGTGTGTGGCAGAAGGGAAACACCTAAAACATGCAGTGCAGGGGGCCTGAGGACCGGAAACACACTGGTTTAACTAATGAACTGATTGACATGTTGTTGTTTTTTAAGGATGCCATAAGAGGATAAAACCAGCATTATGATTCAGCACTCCCACAGTTACATTAACTAATCATTCAACACCTAAAAGTCTACAAATTATGACAACAGCTCAGTTTATCTAATGTTACATCCATTATTGGTATTTTGGTCACCAGCGTGCCCTCCATCCAAACATAGATTGAAACAGAAAATACATTTACATATTGCATGTGATAAACTATACAAAACAATAGTGAACTAATTGATGATGTCTGTACAGCAACAGACATCATCAGTTTTGTTTTACCTGATGTTCCAGTTTCTTCAGAGGATCCTGGTTGTTTCAAATATTTTTGTCCTTTTGGTTGACTTAGATCATTTGGACCTTGGGAACCAGACCTGGGTCCTGTCAAAATATTTTAAACTCAAGTTCCTGAATCATTTTTTTTTTTACAGTTTAAAGAGAACAGTGTAGCTGGATTTTACATGTTTTTACTAAGGTAGATTTCAGCGTTCATTCCCTACCCCAGGGGTGTCAAAGTCAAATGGACGGAGGGCCAAATAAAAGCTTTAGCTACAAGCCGAGGGCCGGACTGATCGAATGTTCATTGAAATTTTTTTAAATGACGCATATAGTCTAGTGAACCTAATTGAACCTACTGAAAACCTAACAAATATATTCCAATATGATCAGATAAATAAAGCAATATTTTCTTATGGCTCTGTCAGTAATCTTTAATTTTCAACAGACACAACTGAAATATTTTTAAAATATAATTGGATTGAAATACAATAAAATAAAGTGCAAAAATCTATCTAAATTTGCAGTACCGTAATTCCGCCACACGTAGCGCTAAGTGGGAAAATTCCAACGGTTTCTGAAAGGGGAGACGTTGCACTTTCCAGCAAGTATCGGGTTAATACGGTAACTTCGCAGCTGCAGCTGCACAGTGTAATTAATCCGGGGGGCACTCGTTTAATAGACGGTATATTTCGGCAATAACTTGGTGGATATTGAAAGTTCCGGTTGTTATGGATACATGGGTAAGTACATCATCTCACAGAACATTTAAAGAACTACTTACAGTTCAAATAAGGAAGATATTTTTTTTCAGACGGGGTGCCGGCCTGCTGCGGTCTGCGGGCCGGTTCTAATAATAAATCAAGATCATCCCAGGGGCCGTAAAAAATCTTCTCGCGGGCCGGATGTGGCCCGCGGGCCTTGACTCTGACATATGTGCCCTACCCTCTTCACACGCCGTGTTGTTCTAGTCACTCCTGTCTAGTTTGGCCACTACAGTAGATCAGACTAGACAGGAATCCATTTGTTTCACGTTTAACAAGTTTTTACATTTGTTGACGTGAAAATGCAAACCTGGGATTGAAGCTGAACCCACACTGCCATTACAGAAAACAACGTCACCATGATCAACTCAAAAACATCGACATATTCAATTCCTGTTCTGCAGATTTTTAGGTCGAGAGGAGATTAAAACCTAATAGGTGTTTTGAAAACTCTTCCTCTATCCGGCTTCTGCCAATTCATAGACATGTTGAAAACACAATACTGTTTTTTTTATATTTTAAAGTGTGGCTGTGCTATTACAGGCAGAGGTGTTGACCTCACAAGCGTTTGCTTCTATTCTCAGCGAACAGTTTCCTGTGTTCTCATCCAGTCTGCAAACCAATAGAAACCTTGTCAAGCATGAGAAGTTAGCGAAACTTTCAGGCTAACACTGCATGGAGCAGTTTTTGCTCTCGTCTTGTTGGTTTGGAGTTTTATTCCCAAAACAGCCTGGGAATAAAACTTCAGGATGGTTTGAGGTGAAACAAGCAGCACAAAAATGTAGCAGCTGACAGGTGTGAATACGTTAAAAGGTCAGCGGCTAACGCTAGTATACCGGAAGATCTTTGGTCTTATGGGCTCGTTTCGTCTGCAGATCTTCGGAGAACTTTGTTGTTACACTCCAAAGATTCGTGAATTCATTCAAACAGCAGTGGATTTTTAATTCAAATATGTTTTTCTCTGTCTTACTGATAAATGATAAAGCCAAAAGACAATGAAACATATTGTGGCTTCTCATTCACTCTAGCAATATTTTAAGGTTTCGTAATGACACTGCCTGGTCTCGTTATACCTGCTCCTTGCATCTGGACTATGAACTTTGTGGGTTAACAGGTGAAGCTGTTGTGAAGGCAGTTCAGGTCTTTCCACATAAACACCTTTTAGTTTCTGCTCTTTACAGAACTAGAAGTTTTAAACCAGCGAATCAGCAGTTCGAGAGATACTACTATCAGTAAAATACTAGACACGAAAAGTCAAGACGATATAATCAGGAAATGTGTCTCACCCTTGCTGTGTCCACTGGTGACTGAACTGAACACTACATAAAACAGACACATTTATGATAAAGCCAGAAAAACGGATCAATCAGGAAGAAAGACAATTGCAATAACAAAGAAAAACTGGCATTTAAAAACATTTCTGAATTAATTTAATGTAACAATGTAGCTGATATTTGCATTATCTCTTTATTTAGAGACAAGCAGCCAGTTTAAGAAAATGTTAGTTTAATCATGTATTTTTAACGTTAATAAATGTACTTACAGAATAGCACGTAAAGCCAAGTGTTTCCCATCCTCGCATCTCGACCGGCTGAACAACTATAACCAGGAAATCTTCTATCTTGTGAAAAAAAGAGAAGTTTCCAGAATACTTCCTCTTTATAGCTTCTTACGTGTTTCCTTCCCATTACTCAGAGTTTTAAAAACTGCAGCAGCTTTGACCGCAGCAGTTGCTCAATATATTTATACGTCCTATCTAGATGCACCTCTGCTAGCCCTACATACCTAGCAGAGATACACAGCTCTCAATTTGATGGGTTTGTTGAATCAATTTAGAGTTTTTAAAGCTCAATCACACACAGTCACGTTTTAACTAAACGTGTTTTTCGCCTGCAAAAAGAAAAAGTTGCACAAGTGTCTTGTGCAAACTACTTCCTATATTGTCACCTTCCTAAAATAATGGCCTTAGTTTTTTTTTTTTTGTTGTTTGTTTGTTTGTTTGTTTATTTGTTTTTTACCAAAAGTGAAAAACTTCTTCTGGCAAAGAAAAAAAAACATACGTAGGCCATTACTTTAGGAAGACGATGATATAAAAATCCAACTCAAAAAATTTAAATTTCATGGAAAACTTACCTCAGAAAGTAAGAATTATATATTACATAGATTCATTACACAGAGTGAGATACTTCAAGCTTTTATTGTTTGTAATTTTGGGGATTGTGGCTCAAATTTAACAACAAATAAAAGTTTTTCTATGCTCTGTGTGAAATTAACATCGTTTTACATTTAAAAAGCTCCTAAGTTAGGCACAGACATTCAAATATCTCACTTTTCCCTCTCGCTACATTCTGAAAAAGCCTAAATGCAATGTTGCAAATTCTTAAACATGAATTAAATTAAATAGAAAGCTGATAGATTATGCTGAAAAACAATACTGATCCTTCATAAGCATGTATATCATCAAAACTACAAAACATCTGGTTATATTTCCTTTTACTGTCGAGAAGCTTTGTGTTTATAAATGCAGCTTTCTTTACATCCTTATAGCAAATTTTATCTCGTATTTTGCAGCTTGAACCGGCTTAACTTGCGGTATCCATGGTGATTTCTGAATAAACAGCCTCATCTGTTGCTGCAGGACTCCGTGTTCCTGCAATCAGAGAGATTGTTTGCTGAAAATATTTGTCAAAGTAACCATTAATAACGACGCCGACATAAATTTAACGTAAAACTAACGTCGTTAAACGTAAGTTTAACTCTGCGGTTCCTTATTATCTGCAGCCGGGCAAATTAGGACTATCAGTGTAAAAATGGATATTAAAATCTACAGTTTATTGGAAAATGTCTGAGGAAGAAACATAACAGAAGACAGACAGATGTATGAAACAGACAAACTGTCACGATTCTCCGCTGTGAGTCTGATGTAAAGTTTAGAGGCTAACTCATGCAGATTATGATCATATGACGCTGCGGCATGATGCCATGAAGACAGATTTCAGTAAAAAGATCAACTATTGTTTCTGATGGTACCTGAATCTCCTGTTCTCAGTACAGAGTAAGGAGTTCGCTCATGAGGCCTCCCTAAAAAAAAAAAAAAAAAATCAAGACCGGGTCAAAAGTGTGGAGTTTTATCGTCTCGTGCTACGTTCTGTGTTGTTTGGGACTCACTCTCGTGTCGTACGTTCATCACTTCGATGAGACAATATGCAGGACCTTCCGATTCTTCTGCAAATGAAATACAGGACGATGTGTCAATTACTGAGTATCAGGGGAATTACATCATCAATTCTTTGAAAATTAATACCTTCTCCTGCAGCTTCAGGGTATTTTACTGACTCATAGAAATGAGCATCACCTAAAGTGTAGAAAAATAAATAAATATAAAACAAACATAAACATATTTAACAGGATCGAGGAAGGTTTTCTCACTGTGCTCATCTGGTTCATGAGGTTTCCCTAATAACATAGTAAAAAAAAAAAAAATTAATTAATGTCAGGTTCCATGTTTTTCTGTGTATTTATTTCTAGTTTCCTGTGTGCCTGAGTCTCTGTGTTGTCCTGTCTATCCCCTTGATTAGTTCCCAGGTATGTCTCGTCCCCTGATTACCTCATGTGTATTTAGTGTCACCTGTGTCTCCGTGTCTTGGTTGGGTCCTCGTCTCATTTTGGCGTCAGTTCTGCACATGTCAGTTTGTCCATAGATGTTTTCCTGTTGCTACCTGTTATGAGCATCAACCTACGCTCAGCAGTGCTGCCAGGTCTGTGGACTGTGTTTCTGGATTATTGTCAGGATTAAATTCATCATCTACATCTCTTCTGGGTCTGCCGTGTCTACCTCACCTCACACCACACCAATTCTTGACAATTAAAGTAAATGACGTTAAGTGGTATTTTTTTCTACGCTGTGTGTCGTTTGGAAATCACCCTCTCTTCCTGAGTTGAATAACATTATCATTCAGCTTTTAAAATATACACACTACCGTCTCCTGCAGCTCCATTGGATTTGACCGACTCATAGAGACCAACATCACCTAAAGAGCAGAAAAAGAAAAGAACTTAAAGGTTCTACCGAACAAACGTAATCAACAAAGTAAGAAAGATGCAATGTAAGTAAACAATTTAACAGGACGACCTGTTTTTCCTTTTTGTTGTCTGGCATAACAAATTATTGTCTGGCAGTAAAGAAAAATTGATCATACATATAATAATTAATATCAAATTCTGACCGTGAAGAAGAGTGTTGTAATCACGGCTTCCAGTCAGGTTGATGACATCGTTTCTGTTGGAGCTCTGATTGTTGTTCTCTGACTGATTGGAGCTGAAACAGTGAAAACAGTAAATTAGAGTCAACAAACTGTTGATGCATCTCTGGGATGAAATAAGGCAAAGTGAGGCACCAACCTGATACAGCATGAATCTGTAAGAGACAATAGTTATATTATTTTGTTGTTCAGACCGTCATGTTGCTACAACATCAAAATGTGTTTTTTTCTGATCAGGTATGTGAAGAAAACTGTCTCACCTTTGGACCGTCTGCAGCGCCACAACAAGAAGAGGAGAAATAATAGTGAAATAATGAGAACGATTCCAACAACCAGACCAACGATCAACATGACAGGAAATGAAGAGCTGACAGGACTGGATACAGCATCTGGAATAAGAAAAAAATAGAAAAGGAAAGAAATTATTCATTGATTTTTATGAGCCTGTTCTCTGTTTGCATAAAAACATGATGCTTTCTCAATAGCATCTTATAAAAATAAAATCCATCAAACATTTTAATCCTCCTCACCTCTAACAGACATCCAGCTGCTTGGTGACTCTCTTCCTGAATGTTGACATTTGTAGAAACCTTCATCTGACTTTGACACTGCAGAGATCTTCAGCTCCTCTCTGGTGTCATTATTGATGAGTTTATCATTGTGATAGAAAAACACATTGGAGAGAAGATTTTGATTTTTATCTCTGCAGCTCAGAGTAACAGGATCTCCTTCAGTCACAGGATGAACAGGGCTCACCAGGATAATACCATCATAATCATCATCTGTAAAACATATAATATCACATTTCAGAAGTGATTTTTAGAAATGGAGGTAACAGAGGAACATCAGTTCAAAAATAATCAAGTACAAAGCAGTTTTTTTCTTTTGCTAAGATTTAACACTCAATTTTCAGTCAGATTAAACAATACCCAAATGTTTACTAACTTTTCAGAACTTGAAAATGAAAATGATATTTTCATTTTCAAGTTTTGACAGTCATTATTATGGATTCCTAACTAAAAGTAAACAAATTAATGTCAATAATAATAAATTGGTTTCAGTCAACAATGTACTGGGATGAAGAGAGAGTAAAAAGTTTGATTTTTTTCATATACAAAGAGTGTAAGAACTGTACTAGAAATCATAACTTACTATGTACAGTGATGTTCACTGCATTGCTGAACTCTCCTGATCCAGACTCACACCAGAACACTCTACTAGGAGACCAGTTTATGTTGATGGTGCATGCAGATCCAGTCATTTTCCCCCACATGGAGCAGGATGACAGTCTGCCTCTTTCTGTTAACCTCATCACTCTCCACTCAGTAGAGTTTCCTTTACAAGTCAGTGTGACAGATTCAGACCTGAAGTGTTGAACTCTGTCAGGATTCACTGAGAGAGAAGCTGCTGCTGAACCTGAAAAACAAAATACATTTTTAAAAATTTTACCTCAACATAAAATTTTACTTGACATGGATAAGGTATTACTTTTATAAAGAAAACCAGAACATTTAAACAACTAAATGAAATAAATTCATACCTCATATTTAAATTATTTTAATAATTGCAATATCCCTTAAACTATTTATAGAGGCATCTATTCAACCATTCATAAATATATTAATAAGGAAGCTATTGATATATTTCTGATTTCTATACATCATAAATCAGAGGTATAACTTCATACAGAAAGACTGGAGAGACGAGAACTCAGAACCTTCACTGGTTCCTTCTTGTTGCAAGGAAACAAAGTTGTGCAGTTTATCATTCTGTCCAATATTTTACCAATCAAGCAATCAATCTAGATATCTATCCAGAGCTTTAAGCTCATGAACTGTAGTTGTGCATATCAGAAACTGAACATCAGAATTATATACCTAAAGGAACAAACTGCAATTTTCACATAACATTTGATTAAAGTTAGACCATTGAGAGAGAAACAAACTGACCTGCAGACCAGACAAACTTTACTTCACTGTAATCAGTGTAAAACTTTGGTTCTCCTCTTTCTGCTCTGCACACAAATCCTGCTGTGAGAGTCGATCCATTAATGATGAAGGAGTTCTGCTCAGTACCATTGGTGCTGCCAGGAAGCAGTTCATAGGTGTAAGATGGTTGATAGTTTTGCTTGGTTGTATCAGGAACAGTTTTATACCAGAAGAACCTCCATCCTGCTGATTGAAGCTCCAAACCCTCACAGTTCAGAGTCACTGAGGCTCCAGGATTCGGCCATGATGGAGACACAGAGAGGACAGGCTGAGGGGGAAACACTGGAGAGAGAGAGAGATCGTCATAAAAATGATATTTTGAATTAAATTTCTAGTGTTGCAGTAACACTTTCCTCTGATGGCTGAGATGATGATGATGATGAGCGCCTTGACTGAATTATGAATACATTTCATGTAACTGTTCACACCAGTCACTGATTTTTAATAACTTGTCATGTGAATGAACTTAGCATAGCAGAATATGGACAAAGATTTGTTAACATTTGTCATGGAAATGCAGCTACTGATTGTAACCTTCAGTAAAAGTTGATTCTCAGTTTTTGATATGTGTGTAAATATAAACATACTTTCACAAAGTTAGAAATATTTCATTAAATGTTGATATTTGCTAGTAAAATCCCTGTAAACATAATTCATACATGGTGAACTCACAGAACTCTGTTAATGTGACGACTCCCCACTCTGTGAAGGTGAAACTGTTTCTTCTTCCTCTGCATCTATAATCTCCACTGCTATCAACAGTGATCATGATTTCACTGGATGTTGGAGAGTTTCTATTGGTTGGTTTCCATTCATACGTCCACTGAGATCCTCCATCATCCTGGATCTCACATCTCAGAGTGACTCTCTCTCCTCTGTAGATCTGGGCCCAATTGGGTTGTTGGATCACAGTTGGTGTAATGGGAACTGTTGACATAAGTAACAGAGAGCAGATATTTACATTCACCAAATAAAGAGACACATTCACATTATTTACCAACGTCTGAAATCAAATCAGAACAAACTTCTCTTGTTTTATGTTAGAATTAACAAAAATATTTCTATTTGCTAAATGCCAGAAAACATTGCAAAATATTTTTTGAAGGATTTTTTGTAGCTTTTGACGTTCCAATCATGTCAAACAATAAAACAATGAGTTTCAGGTGTGACTTCAATTAACTCAAATGTGTCAGTAAACCTGTCAGAAGTTTGTGGAAGGAAACAAAAAAGTTTTGACCCAAGTCAGACAGTTTAAAAGACAATTAACCACCATACTGAAAAAAAGTAAATACATTTCTTAATTCAAAGATAACTACAAAAAAACATCTCAAATGTGCTCACTATTTTATTTTTTATTCATTTATTTTTTCTCATTTAGCAAATATCAATAATCTTGGTTGTTCTATTTGACCTAAAATAAGAAAAAGTTGTTTTAACTTCAAACACTGAGAAAACAATTTTAATAACTTTTTATCCATTGTATGTGAATATCTGTCTTCAACTGTAGGTGTCTCATATCTCTCATTATTACAAAATAAAATGATCACTGGTAGAGAAAGATAAAGCAAAACATAACAGTATTAGAAATTTAACATGAACTTCCTATAAATTACTGTCATACAGTCAGAATGTTGTTCTGTACATTACATAATCACATTTGTACAGTTTTTCCATCAAACAGACACGTTGCTGCAGTAAATCCTCCTACATCAATATTAATATAGAAATTCATGATGTGGTTTAAAAATCTGACAACATGAACAGAAACAAATTTTCTGCTTTCAGGCGTCATTAGATGGAGTTACAGATGATGATCATCAAACTGGAGTCCTAATATTTTTAACACCACTGATGAACAAAGAAACATTAAAGATGTTTCATTTCATGATAAAGACAAGTTTACCTGTTTTCTGAATAGTGACCTTATTGCTGGTTCCAGTATAGAAAACTGGATTTCCTCTTCCTCCTCTGCAGCTGTAAACTCCTCCCTCTGTGATGATGAAGACTCCATCTGATCTACTGATTCTGATGGACTGAGCTGTAGAAAACTCTGATTCCTGTCTGAACCAGTAAAACTTCCAGCCAACACCGATGTCCACAGAGCAGGTCAGTGTTACACTGCCCCCTGCTGGTATGATGTCATCACTTGCTGTCAGTGAGGCTTTGGGTTCATTTGCTGGTTGAAACAAACAGAAAACAAGACAATCTTTAGAAAGTGGCTTGTTTGAGGAAACAATCTGTTCAGATCAATCAAACTTTAACTTCTGAGTCACTTATGCTGTTTAATGTTTAAAGCTTCCTGGCCAAGTTCCATCCATCCATTTTCTAATCACCCTTGTCCCTAATGGGGTTGGGAGGGTTGCTGGTGCCTATCCCCAGCTAACGTTCCGGGTGAGAGGCGGGGTTCACCCTGGACAGGTCACCAGTCTGTCGCAGGGCAACACAGAGACATACAGGACAAACAACCATTCACACACACACTCACACCTAGGGAGAATTTAGAGAGACCAATCAACCTGACACTCATGTTTTTGGACTGTGGGAGGAAGCCGGAGAACCTGGAGAGAACCCACCATGCACAGGGAGAACATGCAAACTCCATGCAGAAAGACCCTGGGCTGGGAATCGAACCCAGGACCTTCTTGCTGCAAGGCAACAGCTCTACCAACTGCGCCACTGTGCAGCCCCTGGCTAAGTTATTGTTGAAAATTAGAATTTGTCCCCAATCAATTTAGCTGATAAAAAAAAAAAAGTTTAAGAACTAGTCTTTCAAAGACCAGAATTTGAAAGTGTGAATAGCACCGACTGAACAGCTTCCTTCACTTCCTCTGTTAAAACTACAGACAGAGAACATTTCTAAAACAACGCAGAAAATCCACATCATCTTTCAAAACCTCTCCTTCTGTTCGCTGATTGGCCCGGTAGAAATTCTACCAGAGATAATCCAAGTCAATGGGAGAAATCCCAGACAGAGAACTGAAGAGAGATTAGAACTGAGCAGAACTGCTTAGGAAGGCAATGGACAGGCTAAGATAAAATAGTCTGAAACTGTTACAAATTATTTCTGATTTACCATTTAACATGAGAACTAATGCAGATGTGAGGAGTTTTGAATCCAAAAATATTGTCTTGTGTTCTAGGATTGTGTGAATGAGGATGTTTCTGTCAGACTCACAGTTCACTGTCAGTGTAAACGCAGAGCTCCAGTCTGTTGTCTGATAGCCTTTACTAGCCTTACACCAATATCTCCCTCTGTCAGACTCAGAGACTCTGTCGATCTTGTTTTCATTGGATGTTGGAGATTTTCTGTATTCATTGGATGTTGGAAAGTATCTGTTGTTTGTACTCCATTCATACGTCCACTGAGTTCCTTCATCATCCTGCATCTCACATCTCAGAGTGACCGTCTCTCCTCTGAATACAACAGGCCAGCTGGGATGTCGGTTCACAGTCGGCCCAGAAACTAAAATGAATAAAATTCAATCAGAAGACAGAAACTTATACTAAGGAAAAAATGGAAAATGCTTAATTTTTATGGATTATGATTAACACCCTCATTAATTGGTGATATGCAAATAAAACATTTTGTTTTGTTTCTGACAAAGCAAGAAAAAAAACATGTAATGTTTTAAGGTGAACCAAGAACAGAGCACAATGAACAGTAATAAAACTGGACCAATAAACAGATCAAAGATTTTAAAACAGCCTTTTTTTGTTTATTTGTTTTATGTCAGAATAGAACTGAACTCACCAATTTTCTGAATGTTGCTTTTTTCTGTAAGAAAAACTGGATTTCCTCTTCCTCCTCTGCAGCTGTAAACTCCTCCCTCTGAGACGTAGATAACTCTGTACAATTCATCATTTGAACTGAACTGATCTTCAGAATATTGTTGATCATTTCTGAACCAGTCAAACTTCCAGTCATCAGATTCGTCCACAGAGCAGGTCAGTGTTATGCTGCCCCCTGCTGGTATGATTGTTCTGTCTGCTGTCAGTTTGGCTTTGGGTTTATATGCTGCGGTTTTTAAATTTAAAAATCAAAAGAAAATCATATTAGTTCTTTGCTTGGTTATTTCTCTGTTTAAGGCGGTGTCTCTGTGATAACTTATTATCACAGAGTTTTTGTAATAATTTATTATTAACATGTTCAATGCTTATTAGGAAAGATTACATTACTGCCAGACAAGGGAAAATACCTGCGTTGCCAAAAGGAAACTCAAAAAATTGTAAACATATGCAATACAGTCTTAAAACAAGAAAATATGTCAGAGGAAACAACAATGCATTTTGATTCACAATCAAACTAACGGGTCGGTTTATAAATCACGTGATTCGGTCCGATTGCGAGGCTTCAAACGTCACAGCCTGTTTCTGCACCACAAGCCTTGATACAAAAATCCTTATTAATTATTTGATACACGATAAATCATATAAGATCACTTACTTCAGGAAAAACAAAGCTATTTTTAACTAACTTAACCATCTTAAAATGTTGAGTATTGCTTAGTACAACATTAAATTTGTGATTAAAGAATTAAAGTTGTGACTTAACAGTAAATTGCAGTTACTTTGTAATATTTACTTCAAATCAAATCAAAATCAAACTTTATTTCTATAGCACATTTCAGCAGCAAGGCATTTCAAAGTGCTTTACATCAAATCAAACACAAAACACAATGCAACATAGAATCAACAATCAAAACACAACATAGTCAGATTCCATCAATAAATTTGCAATTGATTACGTTTCAAATACAACTCTAAACAAGTGGGTTTTTAGTTGAGATTTAAAGGAAGTCAGTGTTTCAGCTGTTTTACAGTTTTATGGAAGTTTGTTCCCGATTTGTGGTGCATAGATGCTAAATGCTGCTTCTCCTCGTTTGGTTCTGGTTCTGGGGGTGCAGAGCAGAACCAGAACCAGAAGACCTGAGAGGTTCTGGAAGGTTGATACAACAACAGCAAATCTTTAGTGTATTGTGGTGCTAAACCATTCAGTGATTTATAAACTAACAACAGTATTTTAAAGTCTATTCTTTGAGCTACAGGGAGCCAGTGGAGAGACTTTAAAACTGGTGTTATGTGCTCTATCTTCCTGGTTTTAGTCAGAACGTGAGCAGCAGCATTCTGGATCAACTGCAGCTGTTTGATTGATTTGTTGGACAGATCTGTGAAGACGCCGTTACAATAATCAATACGACTGAAGATAAACACATGGATGAGTTTCTCTAGATCTGGCTGTGACATTAGTCCTTTAATCCTGGAAATGTTCTTGAGGTGATAGAAGGCCGTCTTTGTAACTGTCTTTACGTGGCTCTGAAGGTTCAGGTCAGAGTCCATCACTACTCCCAGGTTTCTGATCGCTGGTTTTTAGTTGTAATAACTGAAGCTGTGCACTGACTCTAGATCTATGACTCTAGATCTATAACTCTAGATCGTTCCTCTTTAGGTCCAAAAATAATAACTTCAGTTTTGTTTCTGTTCAACTGGAGAAAGTTTTGGCACATCCACACATTTATCTGTTCTAAGCATCTGTTCAGTGATTGGATGGGGTCAAAGGTCACCTGGTGACATCGTAATGTAGAGCTGTGTGTCATCTGCATAGTTATGGTAGCTGATATTATTTCCTGTTATAACCTGAGCCAGTGGGAGCATATAGATATTGAATAAGAAGGGTCCTAGGATTGAACCTTGGGGTACCCCACATGTGACCTTTGACCTCTTTGATGAGAAGTTTCCAATTGAAACAAAGAAATCCCTGTTCTTTATGCAAGATTCAAACTAGTTAAGCACTGGACCGGAGAGTCCGACCCAACTCTCCAGTCGATTCAGTAATATGTCCTGGTCAACACTGAGGTCCAACAGAACCAGCACTGTGGTTCTCCCACAGTCTGTAATTATATGGATGTCATTGAACACTTTTACAAGGGCAGTTTCTGTGCTGTGGTAACCATGGAAACCAGATTGGAAGGAGTCAAAGCAGTTGGTTATCGTTAGGAAGCTATTTAACTGTTTACACACAACTTTTTCAATAACTTTACTGATGAATGGGAGGTTGGAGGTCGGCCTGTAATTCTGCAGTAGTGATTTGTCTAGACTGTTCTTTTTTATCAGTGGTTTGATTACTGCCGTTTTCAAAGCCTGGGGGAAAACGCCTGATGAGAGCGATGAGTTTACTATTTGGATCAGATCAGTAGCAACAACAGGCAGGACTTTCTTAAAGAAATGTGTGGGTAGGACATCCAGACAGCAAGAACTGGAGCTTAATTGACTTATAATTTCCTCTAGGGTTTTATAATTTAGTAGTTGAAATTGGGTCATTTTTCCTGTATTTGTTTTGTTTGGGTTCAGCGTTGGTTCTGACTTTATAGTGGATGTGCAGATTAATCCTCTGATTATTTGAATTTTCTCTGAAAAGAAACTGGAAAACTGGTTGCAGGCAGCAATAGACTGAAATTCAGGTGGTAACGTGATAGGAGGATTTGTGAGCCTGTCAACTGTTGCAAATAAAGCACGAGAATTGTTAATGTTTTGTTTATGACATCTGCAAAGAAGGCCTGTCTTGCATGTTTGAGTGTTAAATGATAGTAACGTAGTAGTAATGTACTTCAGTGACATGTAGCTGTTTTTATTTATCTAACAGAAAGTCCCATGCTTTTCTTTTACTTCTAGTCAGAAATAACAGAAAATCATGGTTTTATATTAAATCTAAACAGTATAAAGTTTTAAATCAGACTCACGTCTCACTGTCAGTGTGACGTCATCGCTCCATTCTGTTAGCTGATAATCTCTTCTAGCCATACAGCGATACTTTCCACTGTGAGATCCATTGACTTTATTGATACTGTATTCACCGGATCTTATTTGAGAGTTTTTATTGGTTGGTTTCCATTCATACGTCCACTGAGATCCTCCATCATCCTGGATCTCACATCTCAGAGTGACTCTCTCTCCTCTGTAGATCTGGGCCCAATTGGGTTGTTGGATCACAGTTGGTGTAATGGGAACTGTTCACATAAGTAACAGAGAGCAGATATTTACATTCACCAAATAAAATATATCCATTACATTATTTACCAACACCTGAAATCAAATCAGAACAAACTTCTCTTGTTTTTAAGTTAGAATTAACAAAATTATTTCTATTTGCTAAATGCCAGAAAACATTTTATAAAATATTTTTGAAGGATTTTTTGTAGAACAAACGTTCCAATCATGTCAAACAATAAAACAGTGAGTTTCAGGTGTGACTTCAATTAACTCAAATGTGTCAGTAAACCTGTCAGAAGTTTGTGGAAAGAAACTAAAATGTTTTGACCCAAGTCAGAAAGTTTAAAAGACAATTATCCATAATACTGAAAAAAGGTAAATATATTTCTTAATTAAAAGATAGCTACAAAAAAACATCTCAAATGTGTTCACTATTTTGTTTTCTCTTTTTTTCTCATTTAGCAAATATAAATAATTTTGGTTGTTCTATTTAACCTAAAATAAGAAAAAGTTGATTTAACTTCATACACTGAGAAAACAATTTTAATAACTTTTGATCCAGTGAATATCTGTCTTCAACTGTAGGTGTCTCATATCTCTCATTATTACAAAATAAAATGATCACTGGTAGAGAAAGATAAAGTAAACATAACAGTATTAGAAATTTAACATGAACTTCCTATAAATTACTGTCATACAGTCAGAATGTTGTTCTGTACATTATATAATCACATCTGTACAGTTTTTCCATCAAACAGACACGTTGCTGCAGTAAATCCTCCTACATCAATATTAATATAGAAATTCATTTTCTGGTTTAAATATCTGACAACATGAACAGAAACAAATTTTCTGCTTTCAGGCGTCATTAGATGGAGTTACAGATGATGATCATCAAACTGGAGTCGTAATATTTTTAACACCACTGATGAACAAAGAAACATTAAAGATGTTTCATTTCATGATAAAGACAAGTTTACCTGTTTTCTGAATAGTGACCTTATTGCTGGTTCCAGTATAGAAAACTGGATTTCCTCTTCCTCCTCTGCAGCTGTAAACTCCTCCCTCTGTGATGATGAAGACTCCATCTGATCTACTGATTCTGATGGGCTGAGCTGTAGAAAACTCTGATTCCTGTCTGAACAAGTAAAACTTCCAGCCAACACCGATGTCTATAAAGCAGGTCAGTGTTACACTGCCCCCTGCTGGTATGATGTCATCACTTGCTGTCAGTGAGGCTTTGGGTTCATTTGCTGGTTGAAACAAACAGAAAACAAGACAATCTTTAGAAAGTGGCTTGTTTGAGGAAACAATCAGTTCAGATCAATCAAACTTTAACTTCTGAGTCATTTATGCTGTTTGATGTTTAAAGCTTCCTGGCCAAGTTCCATCCATCCATTTTCTAATCACCTCTTGTCCCTAATGGGGTCGGGAGGGTTGCTGGTTCCTCCCCAACTAACGTTCCAGGCGAGAGGCGGGGTTCACCCTGGACAGGTCACCAGTCTGTCGCAGGGCAACACAGAGACATACAGGACAAACAACCATTCACACACACACTCACACCTAGGGAGAATTTAGAGAGACCAATTAACCTGACACTCATGTTTTTGGACTGTGAGAGGAAGCCGGAGAACCCGGAGAGAATCCACCATGCACAGGGAGAACATGCAAACTCCATGTAGAAAGACTCCAGGCCGGGAATTGAACCCAGGACCTTCTTGCTGCAAGGCAACAGCTCTACCAACTGCGCCACTGTGCAGCCCCTGGCTAAGTTATTGTTGAAAATTAGAATTTGTTCCCAATCAATTTAGCTGATAAAAAAAAAGTTTAAGAACTAGTCTTTCAAAGACCAGAATTTGAAAGTGTGACTAGCACCGACTGAACGGCTTCCTTTACTTCCTCTGCTAAAACTACAGACAGAGAACATTTCTAAAACAACGCAGAAAATCAACATCATCCTTCAAAACCTCTCCTTCTGTTCGCTGATTGGCCCGGTAGAAATTCTACCAGAGATAATCCAAGTCAATGGGAGAAATCCCAGACAGAGAACTGAAGAGAGATTAGAACTGAGCAGAACTGCTTAGGAAGGCAATGGACAGGTTAAGATAAAATAGTCTGAAACTGTTACAAATTATTTCTGATTTACCATTTAACATGAGAACTAATGCAAATGTGAGGAGTTTTGAATCCAAAAATGTTCTCTGGTGTTCTAGGATTGTGTGAATGAGGATGTTTCTGTCAGACTTACAGTTCACTGTCAGTGTAAACGCAGAGCTCCAGTCTGTTGTCTGATAGCCTTTACTAGCCTTACACCAATATCTCCCTCTGTCAGACTCAGAGACTCTGTTGATCTTGTATTCATTGTATGTTGGAGATTTTCTGTATTCATTGGATGTTGGAAAGTATCTGTTGTTTGGACTCCATTCATACGTCCACTGAGTTCCTTCATCATCCTGCATCTCACATCTCAGAGTGACCGTCTCTCCTCTGAATACAACAGGCCAGCTGGGATGTTGCTTCACAGTCGGCCAAGAAACTAAAATGAATAAAATTCAATCAGAAGACAGAAACTTATACTAAGGAAAAAATGGAAAATGCTTAATTCTTATAGATTATGATTAGCACCCTCATTAATTGGTGATATGCAAATAAAACATTTTGTTTTGTTTCTGACAAAGCAAGAAAAAAAAACATGTAATGTTTTAAGGTGAACCAAGAACAGAGCAAAATGAACAGTAATAAAACTGGACCAATAAACAGATCAAAGATTTTAAAACAGCCTTTTTTTGTTTATTTGTTTTATGTCAGAATAGAACTGAACTCACCAATTTTCTGAATGTTGCTTTTTTCTGTAAGAAAAACTGGATTTCCTCTTCCTCCTCTGCAGCTGTAAACTCCTCCCTCTGAGACGTAGATAACTCTGTACAGTTTATCATTTGATCTGAACTGATCTTCAGAATATTGTTGATCATTTCTGAACCAGTCAAACTTCCAGTCATCATATTCGTCCACAGAGCAGGTCAGTGTTATGCTGCCCCCTGCTGGTATGATTGTTCTGTCTGCTGTCAGTTTGGCTCTGGGTTTATCTGCTGCAATTTTTAAATTTAAAAATTAAAAGAAAATCATATTAGTTCTTTGCTTGGTTATTTGTCTGTTTAAGGCGGTGTCTCTGTGATAACTTATTATCACAGAGTTTTTGTAATAATTTATTATTAACATGTACAATGCTTATTAGGAAAGATTACATTATTGTCAGACAAGGAGGAAATACGTCTGTTGCAAAAAGGAAACTCAAAAAATTGTAAACATGTGCAATACAGTCTTAAAACAAGAAAATATGACAGGGGAAACAACAATGCATTTTGATTCACAATCAAACTAACGGGTCGGTTTATGAATCACGTGATTCGGTCCGATTGCGACGCTTCAAACGTCACAGCCTGTTTCTGCACCACAAGCCTCGATACAAAAATCCTTATTAATTATTTGATACACGATAAATCATATAAGATGACTTACTTCAGGAAAATCAAAGCTATTTTTAACTAACTTAACCATCTTAAAATGTTGAGTATTGCTTAGTACAACATTAAATTTATGACTAAAGAATTAAAGTTGTGGCTTAACAGTAAATTGTAGATTTACTTTGTAATATTTACTTCAGTGACATGTAGCTGTTTTTATTTATCTTCCACGCTTTTCTTTTTCTTGCAGTCAGAAATAACAGAAAATCATGGTTTTATATTAAATCTAAACAATATAAAGTTTCTAAATCAGACTCGCTTCTCACTGTCAGTGTGACGTCATCGCTCCATTCTGTTAGCTGATAATCTCTTCTAGCCATACAGCGATACTTTCCACTGTGAGATCCATCAACTTCACTGATACTGTATTCACCGGATCTTATTTGAAGGTTTCCATTGTTTCTTTTCCATTCATATGTCCACTGAGTTCCTCCATCATCCTGGATCTCACATCTCAGAGTGACTTTCTCTCCTCTATATACAACAGGTCCACTGGATTGTAGGATCACAGTCGGCTTGGAAACTATTCAACAAAAACAAAACAGTTTTCATCTAATAAACTGACAAATATTTCCTTTGGATTAGCACTGCTGTTCCTATGTATGATACAGTATATACATCAATGTGCAATGTGCTTTGTTACTTAAGCAAACGTTTTCTGGCTGAATATTTAATACATCAAAAGTCCAATTTTATAGAAACCATTTCAGTTTCTGAGCTCATAAACTTCATGGAATTTTTTTTATTTTAACAAACATGTTAATTGTGTTCTCTAAATCTAAGACAGCAATTGTAATTTTAAAAATAAAGTTAGGAAACAATAAAACAGGAATGTTGTCATGACTGACTGTTAGAGCTAAATCACAATCATTTATAATTATCAGGTGAAATAGTTTTGGATTTTGAAGTGTCATAGGAAAAAACTTCTGACATTGACAATCTGTCTGGGCATCAGAGAAAGTCCTGAGTGATCTCAGAAACTATGATAAAGATAATAATAATTTTATAACACTAAATATCTGTCACATCATAATATTATGTGTTCGGTCAAAAGTCAAAGTAGACCAATCCAATTTTTTTCTCTGGGGTCACTAGAGAGAGTTGGTTTATTTCAGGATGTTCTGCTTTCCTCTCAAAAACCTTCATTTGTGAACCAAACAGTTGCATCAATTCTGACCAACAGTTTGATCATCATGATGAAGATTGCATCATCAACCCAGAGTATTTTTGCAGAACAAACAAAATAATTTAGACTAAGGAGCTGTTGGGGCTTTTTTCTCTAAATGGACATTCTACTGAAATATCGACAGGAGGATTTCTTTCATTTTCAACTTGAGCAAATTACAAGAAATTTGTGTTTCTTTAAAAAGAAAAAAAAAACTGTGTAGTATATGCTGCTCTTCAGGCCTGGATTTGTCAGTCATTTTCATATGAGCAGCTTATTATTTTATTATTATTTATTTTATTAATCCACTTATTTGGACCAAACAGTATAGCATATGAGGATACCTTAATGTTTAAGCTAACAATCACAATGGCAAATTGTGGAACAGATGGATGTGACAAATTTGTGCAATGAATGATCAAATTCATTAAGCATCAATTGAGTGTCAATAGTGAGTAAAACTGACTTTTGTTTAATTTTGTGCCGTATTGGCTGCAGTATTTTGACAAGAATGTGAGGTTTGGATCGTTGAGCTCAGTTTCCATTCCTACGGGTTGTTTTGATACGGTTGCCATGTTGACTTTTCAGTAATGAACGGACAGATCTCCTACAAACTAGTTAGTTTAGAAATGTAAAGTTTGCTTTGTTCTTTTAGTCAGAGCATGAAACCTAAGTGGTTACAAAAAAAAAAAAAGCGCTCTGATTCAGGTGCTGGTGAGTTTCTGTGGTGGTTGTGGTCGGTACATCGGGTTTTAGCTGACAGCCAGAAGGGGAAGGCCGAACTATAAAAAAAATATCTAGTTACCAGTTTATAGTTTAGTTTCTCTTGCTTATGAATTTGTACTTATACTTTAAAGGGCTGAAACGCCACACAAAACATCATATTAGATGTATTAAAATGAAAAATAAGATAAAATAATTAACATCAATAAATTACATAAACTGAATGAGAAAAAATTAAATATATTTCTTACCTTCAGCGTTTCCATAAAAGGCCACACAGAGCACTGAAACAAAGATAAACTTCTTTAGAAGATACATTTCTATCAAACTGACACAGTTAGTGATATTACAACTAAACATTTGTATTTTCACATGAAAAAAGCTTTTTTATTAACTCAAATTACCTAACTGGGTGATTAAAAATAAGTTGTTTGAAGTGCCAGAGGAACATGTTCAACCAGTTTCACACTTTTATACAAAATGCCAACAGAGACTCAGTAATTTACTTACCGAAGAAGCTCAGCCTCAGTAGCAGCTCCTTCCCCATCCTCACACACAGACCAAATGCGAAGTCTACCTGACTACCAGGATGTAGACTGTCGGTTTCCTCCCAGCAGTGATCAGAAGCCGTTGCGTTTCCTGTCCGCTGCATGTTCACGTTTCATGTACAAAGATCTGCGCTTGGCCTTTTAAAAAACATTCAACCTAAAGTGCAAAGGCGGAAATAGCAAAGTTGAAATAGGTGATGTGCATTTCTGCACATGCATGAATTTGTGGTGCAAAAATTATTAAAGAGAGCTTGTTCTTTTAAAAATGTGTTTATAAATAGAATATGCTTGTGCTGCATAGTTTTAGCATCAGTCATCCACTCTTAAGGTGAAGCTATTTTACAAAGAATGCTTTGAACACCAGGTTTGTGAAGATAACAGAAGATATTGTAAAACATTTGCAGGTGTAACTACAACTAAAAATGATGCTACAAAGCAGTTAGACAAGTTGATACAACTACACTAACCAGAGTAACACCACAAAAGCATTGCTTGTTCTTCATTTAGAGCTGAGCACATTTACTGACCACATAGACGAGGTGTTGCTGTTAGCTCTGATAGGAAGCTCTGCAAAAGTCACACACTGTTTATTTCTTCTGTACATGTCGGACATTTTTTCTCCACGCATCATAATGCAAAGTTGTGTGGCCCTCACAACTGGCCTAAAAATGTGACTCGTGTGAATCTAAACCGTGTTAATGATAGCATCCTGCTGTTAGCCTGATGCTAGAAAAACATCAGCAGAGACGGCGTTGCTAATGGCCACCATGTTGTGGTATGGCTGTGTGGTTAAAGGCTTCTGAAGCAAATAACTGATGATTCAGAATGGATTTTATTGCCAAAGAAGAATAAATAAATAGATCAGTCTTATCGATGTTCATTTTAATCAGTTAGGAAACATGCTAGTACCAGGACTTTAATATGTTTCTGTTTATTATTTAACCAAATGTGTCCAAATCTTGATACTGAAAGATAATTTGCTTAGTTTTCAGACAATAACTTTTTTTCAGATGACTAGATTTGGAATGTCAGACATACCACATGATAAATGTGTGATAAATGTGTCTTCGGTGGAAACTGTTGGTGGAATAAAGTCAAAGATCTGCAATCAAAACTGTGTTGCCTGGTTCATACGAGAGCTGTCCAGTTCTAAAATTGCTGCTTGTAGTTCATATGACAACCCGATGCTAAAAATGACCAAATTAGTCCAAATTGGAACATTTTGTGGACTGATGAAGCAAGGGTGGGACATTTTTAAAGGGGCAGTATTATGTGTTTTGCCATTTTATAGCACAATAAAATAACACCACTTATAAAAATGCTGTATATATAAAATATGATTTAAAATGCCTTGAAATTAGGCGTCTGTCTCTTTAAAAACTCTTGTTCTTTGTGAAACTCCACCTTCTGGAAGTCATTACATCAACTCTCCTCTATTAACCCTTTAACAACATTTTTACCAGCATTTTACTGAAAAGCAGCTCATATAATGAGCTCAGCTGGTGTGCAGCTCCACCAGGTGTTTGCTAATTGCTGCTGGCTAGTCTGAAGGAGCTGATGGTGGAGTAGTAAGTGAGGGCTGCTCTGCGAGACCAAAGCTTGGAAACTGCATCTCTGAGGAGTTGTTTTGCACGACTGAGTGGTTGCCATGGAGATTAAAGGATTTCTCATGAGAATAAAGGCAACACTCCACTTATGATTTTGATGATGGAATAACATTATAACATGATGTAAAGTTTAAAAAGTTGATTTTACATGATACTGCCCCTTTAATTCTTTGATCTACAACCTTCAGGATCCACTTTAAAGTCAAGCAGTGGGTTTCATGTAAAATCAACCTTTTGATCTTTATGTCAAGTTATGTTTTTCCCACATTGAAAACAATTTCAGAGTTTCATGTGAAAGTGATTGTGGAGGAAGAAAAAGATTATGGTGATGGCAGGGAGGCCTTCCAACTTCAAGGACTTGTAGCTCATCACCAAAGATAAATACTCAAATCACCTGCAGAAAGACCCAAAAAGTCAATCAGCGATTATAAAAAGGCTCTTTTAATAGCTGTTGGTATCATTTTACAAGAAAATTTTTGGGTGTAGAAAAATATCTAAATCTACCAAACGTGGAAATAATATAAAGCCTGACTGAATAAGAAAAGTTACATTTTTCTTTTTTTTTAAAAAATAATACATTCAGCATATAATTACAATAAATATCAATTAAACATAATCAGTAAACATGTTTACATGCCTTTATTTAGCATGATGACTCCTTACATGTATGCCAGGTGTAATAAAATGGAAAATATCAAAGTGTCATGGCTTTCTTAAGTTGTTGTTTGTGTATGTTTTTGCATTTCACATGTAAAAAACATGCATCCAGTGGGTTTGTAATTAAATGGAAGAGATGCAACAACAATACATGGAGAAATATACACGTTACAAAATAAGTCCTGATAAAACAAGAAGTATGGAGCTAAAAATGGTCAAAAAATAAAAATACACACAAATATTTTTACATGTAAGTAATATGTTCTTTTTTCTGCATGCAAATAAAATAAACAATGCTAATAATATAATATCTTTGCACAAAACATAGAAATGAATTTTCTTGCTCAGAGAACAATAAACATGAGAATTGCTGCATTTTTAAAGGACTTACTGTTATTTTAAAATAAAACCTGAGCCAAGTGATTTCAGTCCACACAAAACTTTAAATTGTATCTTTTCCAATTTCTGTACATGTTTGTGTTTGTATTGCAGAGCTACTTGCATCATTAAATGTCTGCTAGCTCGTCTTCCTTCACAGATTTTTGTTAGAAACTTTTGAGGATGTGGGATTTTTTTATGTTCCAATAATAATAAAAAAACTCAGTTCATTTCAATCTGAACCACCAGAAAGTTAACATTCATTTCTGTAAACTTTCTTGATCTGATTTCAGAATAAACTGCAGCAGGACTCCACTTTCCTGTAAAGAAAAAGTGTGAGGACGTAACACATGTTCTTGTTTTGTCATCATTTGTAAAAACAATTTTAACCATGAAAACTTTACAGCAAATCAAAGATTCACAATAATTCTTTTTTAAAGATTTTACTCTATATTATAAAGTAGCAGCAAATTTTACCCAAATATGAAAATCAAATAAAACAAATATATATTTATTCATTTAACAAATTACATGAAATCACTTTGAATATTTACAAATTCATCTCAATGCAGATTTTACATACCTTTTTGTTTTCTTTTCACTACAGTGACTCTTTTTGGATTCTAAAACAAAAACCAGATCTCAGTATTTCTAGAGCACAAAGATCATCTGTAGTAGATATTATTTGGTTTGAATATGCAGATGCTGTGATGAACTGAAATCAGCCAAGCAGTTCTACGTTTTGTTGAAAACAAATCACCAACATTTCTCATGCAATCAACAAACAAATGTTTCCACAGAGAAACCAAACTAATAATGCAGAAGAGAGTCCATTATCTAGAACTCTGATTTTATGATCTGATTCTGCTGATTTCTACTTGTAGCATGTCGATGCTCAAAGGGCGGATGATTGTCTGAACTGCATGTTGAGTTTTGATGGCGTGTAGTAGAGCTGGTATGAGGTCACACATCAGTGAAAACATTAACGGGAGCCGCAGCTGAAAGCACCTACCTGTGTTGTCTGTTGGTCATATTTGTGTAAATGTGATTGTCCTCTGGGTTAACAGGCCTCCCTGTCAATCATCAGAAATAACAAGAAAGAGTATTTAAGGTGAAGAAGGGATAAAATTAATGAAATAAAAATGTGCAGATGGATATAATCTGCATGACAAAAAGGCATTTTAAGCAAAAACAACAATGTTCCCAAAGCAGAGCCCTGAGGAACACCAAACTAGACAGGAATGGGATCTGTAAGAAGATGGAGCCATCGATTGCTTTTTTTAACTACTGCATTTCAGTCACCAGTATTTAAAGCTCAGGTCTAAAATCAGATCCAACATAAGGAGCAGAACATTGACCTTCATCAATTTAAATCAAATTATCATTTGAAACTCCAGAAAAAGCTGCAACATGATTGGCATTTACAAAACCCTGATTGAAAATAGTCCAGAACACGACATTGACCAAGAGTAGAGTTTATATCTGCTTATCCAAAATCTTTTTCTAAATTCTTGGCCAGAAAAAGAAGCCTTTCATTTACTTCTGAAAAGAGAAGGATCCAAATGAAGCTACTTTAAGAGTGAATGAAAATTCTGCAGAAACAAATTTATCCGACCCGAAGCTTTCAAAGCTTTAACTATTATGGTTAGTACAGTAGGACCAATACTGAAAAACATCCTTCAACAAGAGTGTTGGTTACATTTTACTGGTTGGTAAAATGTAACCAGCCTTTAACCAACTCTGTTACAGACGTAGAAGGAAACATCCACCCAGGTAAAGGTGGATGAATATTATTTTATTATTATTGTGTACATCTAAAGTCTAAATATATTAATTTCTTTGTGTTTAATGTGCGTTTCAAAGTAGTAAAGCTTGTTAGCTGAATACTTGGATTCATTTATTAATGAAACATTCGTGTGTTTAATTTCAAACCCTTTCAACACAGGCAGCTGTTGAAGCTGCTTCAAGAAATAAACCTTACTATTGCTAGAGGTTGGCTGGATTGTTTCATACTCAGAAGTATCACCTGCAAAATAATAAAAAGGTCAAGTTTAAAATTACAGCAGGCATTTAAATAGATTATTATTAAGTCTGTCACAAGTGTAAACAAATGAAAGCTTTACGGTACATTACAAGTTTATGATAAAGTTATACTATGAAAAATGAAGTTTTTTTTCTATAGTTTATGTTTAAAAGTTATAAAAATCCCCTCTGAGTAGCAGGAGAATTCACTTTGAAAATGAACAACAGAGTTACTAACCGTGTAGCAGAGAGCTGTAAACTTGACTCTCTCTCTGGTTGGGTTCTTGATTTGTGGAGGAGCTCTGACTGCTGCCCTCTGACCTAAATTATGGAAAACAATAAACTGAAATTAAATTCAATGAAGGATTGTTGAGAAAGTAAATGCCAGCGTACTGACCTGATGCACCATGAATCTGTGGACAAGGGAACAAAATACATTTGTTGCATTATGGTGAAAAGCTTTTTATCCTCAGTTTTGTTTAACACCTAAATAAATTAAAATCATTTAATTTTTATGTATCACTGTTTGTCCCACAACAACATGAGAAGAAAAAAGTCTCACTTTTGGACCGACTGCATCGCCACCATGACAGCAGGAGAATAACGAGAATAAAGAGAACGACTCCAACAACTGGTCCAACGATCATCACAGGAAATGAAGAGCTGACAGGACTGGATTCAGTTACTGGAAATAAGAAACATTGGAAATTGGAAAACATTTGTAGAAGATAAAAATGAAAAATACTATTGGCTCTTTAGAACAACCATCCAGGATGTGATTCATTTCTGACGCAGTAAGATTTTGTTCCCCCAAAACATTTTGGACCATAGAGTCAGGAACTGGAACAAGCTGTAAGAGAACTATGTTTGTTTTGCTGTATTTCTAATAATTTAGTTTGTAAAGAAAAGATTCCCAAGACTTTGTGTTTACCATTCTCTTTAGAAAATTGTTTAGAAAAGAAAATCCATCAAACATTTTAATCCTCCTCACCTCTAACAGACATCCAGCTGCTTGGTGACTCTCTTCCTGAATGTTGACATTTGTAGAAACCTTCATCTGACTTTGACACTGCAGAGATATTCAGCTCCTCTCTGCTGTCATTCTGGATGAGTTTATCATTGTGATAGAAAAACACATTGGAGAGAAGATTTTGATTTTTATCTCTGCAGCTCAGAGTAACAGGATCTCCTTCAGTCACAGGATGAACAGGGCTCACCAGGATTGTATTTAAAAAAAGACTGTCTGTAAAACAGATCAAATTACATTTCAGATATCAAAGATGGAGCTGTATTTCATTGAGGAAAGATTTGTTTTCTACTTTCTGCTCGAGAGTTAACAGAAACATAGTTAGAATGCAATCATAAAAATCCTGATTTTATTTATGTTATGATTTGTTTTCTTCTAAAATATAAAATGTGTTTTGGTTGGAGTGAAAAACTAGTATTAGTTGTTAAGCACAACTTAAACTTATAATGTTTTATAATAATTAGATTCCTATGAAAACAGACTGGACAGTGCAGGGAAACTGTGTAAGAAAAGGTTTCTAAATCATAACTTACCCTGTACAGTGACGTTCACTGCATTGCTGAACTCTCCTGATCCAGACTCACACCAGAACACTCCACTATTCAACAGAAATGGTTTAATGGTGCATGTAGATCCAGTCATTTTCCCCCAGGAGGAGCAGTCTAACAGGTGGCCTCTTTCTGTAATCCTCATCACTCTCCACTCATCAGAGTTTCCCTCACAGCTCAGAGACACAGAGTCAGAGCTGAAGTGTTGAACTCTGTCAGGATTCACTGAGAGAGAAGCTGCTGGACGAGGATCTGGAAACAAATATACAATAATGTTTAATCTAGAATAAAGCAGATTCTCCAAAATTTCTATGGCTTTATTTATTGTTTTTACGTGTTAAATATCAATATTATCATGGCAATAAATCAAACAAAATGTTTTCAACAAAAACTCGTCTCAAGTGAGAAAAAATTACAGTATTCATAAATGATCCACTATTTTTCAAATCCTTCAACCTTTACTTTTCACCTTTTCATTTTATGTTTTTTATTGCTGCTTTGGATTTCAATTTCAACAATATATAAAAACCCAGATAAAACTGACATTTCTTCTTTACTTTGATAATGAATCCAACAACCTTTAATTACAGTTAAGAATAAATGGCTAAGTAGAAATAATGTAAAAATATCATCACTTGTGCATTGAAAGGAAACACATTGAAACAAACTGACCTGCTGACCAGACAAAACTTGGATCTCTGTATTCTGGTTTTCCATTTCCTGCTTCACACACATAACCTGCTGTATTACTGAGTCCATGAACAATGTAGAAATTCTCTTCAGTCCCATCAGAGCTGCCAGGCAGCAGCTCATAGCTGTAGAATCTGCTTGATGGATTATAAACAGCTTTATACCAGAAGAACCTGGTTCCTGCAGGTGGATGTTCAACCTCACAGCTCAGAGTCACTGAGGCTCCAGGACTCAACCAAGATGGAAACACAGAGAGTTGATCTGTTGGAGAGTCACATTGATTTGGTCAACAGTTACTTTTCCAATAGTCAAGTGTTATAATATTTCTATATAACCCAAAGGCTCCAATTTAAAGAAAAAAATAGTCCGACACACGAGAATATTTTCAGAGTTGCAGCATGTTAAAAAATATTTTTAATGCATCCTAACTCCATTTTTTAAAAACATTTTTAAATGTTTCATTTCCTCGCCTTAGATTGAACTCAGAGAGAAAATGTTACTGTTTGTATCTTACATCCTATTTTTATTATCTATTCTTGCATAACTAGCAAGAGTTACATATCTTTAAAACTAAGACAGACTTGAGTTAAATCAAACAAACATACTCAACTTACTCATACCAAACACATTAAATGGCTTGTAATGTTTATTTTAAATACTTGAAAGATTTATGACCAACTTACACACAGTTAACACGACAACATCGCTCCAGTCTGTTGAGCCTTTTTCACTTCTTCCTCTGCAGCTGTATCCTCCACTATCAGACTCACCAGCTGAATGTACGAAAAAGTGTTCCTTGGATGTTTGAGCTTCATTTAACCTGGTTGGTCTCCATTCATATGTCCACCTTATTCCTTCTCCTCCTGGGATCTCACACCGGAGATAAATATTCTCACCTTTGTATATCAGAGGCCAGTTTGAACTCAGGGTCACAGTGGCTCGATTGGAAACTGTTCACATAAACATAATGTTTTAGTTTAAGAGAAACCAATTAAAAGGGTAACATTTTATTTGACGGGTTGTGAATCAGACTGTCATGACACCATCATAAACATGACATAACATGTCATGAACATGAGAAAGTCTTTATGAATATTTATGACTGTTGACATAAAGTGTCATTCGGTAAATTATGACACTTTTAATACAAAGTTGACATTATTCAAAATGTCTTTGTTATGACAACTTGACATTAACCAAGAAATCATAATCCGACATAAATTTGTTCTAAAAGTATTACTAATTAAACTTTTAAAAAATATGTATCTTTATGTTATTAAAGCTAAACTTTAATCAATAATACTTTTATCACAAATTTACTCATGTTCATGACAGATGTTGTGTTTATGACAGTAAAATATCAACACTATTTATTACCAGTACTTGATTTATTTCCTTATTCTAACCATAAAACAACTCACTTTAAAGCCAACTGGAAGCTTCACAACAAATTAAAACATCATCATAAAGGTCTGTGTTTTGCTCGTTACCTTCCACTTTTTTTCACTTGCACTTTTAAAAAACACAGAGTAAAATGATTTTCCATAACAATTATTCTCTTCATTTCCTTTAGATGAGTGTTTCCCCAATTCCAGTTCTCAGGCCTCCCTGCTCTGCATGTTCTAGATGTGCCTCTATACCAGAACAGCTGATTCAAATGATTGCATGACATCTTCTGCAGCCACCAGGTGCTGCTGGAGCCTGTTAATCACCCAAAGATTCAATCCAGGTGTGTGGCAGAAGGGAAACACCTAAAACATGCAGGGCAGGGGGGCGTGAGGACTGGAATTGGGAAACGCCGCTTTAGATAAATAGTGACTAAAGCACTGATTTCACCTGGTAAATCTTTTTTCAGCAGTGGACAGAATTTTTGTATTTCTCTGTGCACTTTTACAGTCACGTTGAAGTGAAAAGTCAAATTGTGATAAAATGGAAGTTAAAACAGAATGTTAAACACAGTGATGCTTTCCTGTCAGTTCATGTGGTTTTGTTACTATAGATAGAGGAGTTCATCTCTTAAATGTTTGCCGATATTCTCAGAGTTTCCTATGTTGTCACCAAGTCTGCAGAACAACAAGAATCTTATCTGTCAAACATTTGACGTCAATCTTCACAAATATAGACAGGGACACATACATAAAAAAAAGACTCATACATCTGCAGTACGAGAATAAAAAACAACCAAACCAGAACGACAGTTCACCACACATAAAATAAAACGATTTCAGATTAAAAAGCCAAAAGATAATTAAATATATTGCTGCTACCAATTCACTAGACCAGTGTATGAAGGTTTTGTGGTGACACTCGTCTCATAATGCCCTCTTAATCTTTTTGGGTAAAATTGTTATGAAGATAATTAAAGTTTTCCGACACCTTCTTGTTTTTGTTGTGAACAAATGACCTAGTAATGCAGCTTTACAGAACTAGAAGCTTTTCAATTTGCACCAACAGCTAAAGAGAAGCTACAATTACATTAATGTTACATTCAAGAAATGAGTCTCACCTTGAGCGAATCCACTGATGACTGAACCGAACACTATGAAAACGTCAGAACAAAGGACAAGTTAACATATCAAAGACAAACTGATATTTAAGGAATTTCACAAATCTTTTTTTTTTTATTAACTCTTATTTAGAAATATTTAGTTTATTAGTCATCAATTATCAGTGGGGGAGGGGTTACACCGCGGGCAAGTCGCCAGTCCATCAAGGGAAAATGGTAAAGGGCTTTGTACTTGCTTTATCAACTTCAGAGACCCCAAAGCGCTACACACACACGCGCGCACCCGCGCGCACCCACGCACACACACACACACCAGGAAAGGCGGGTGAAGTGTTTAGCCCAAGGACACAACAGAGGCGAGTGGAGCGGGAACCGAACCAACAACCCGGACATGTGGGCGGACTAGGACCCGGACGGAACCCACGCATGCACTGGGAGAACATGTGAACTCCATGCAGAAAGACCTGAGCCGGGTAGTAAGGCAGCAGTGCAGTCGTGTATTTTTAAAGTTCATAAATTTACTTACAGAATAGCACGTAAAGCCAAGCGTGTCCCATCCTCGTCTCAACCTGCTGAACAACTACAACCAGGAAGCCTTCTAGCTTGTGAAAAAAAGAGAAGTTTCAAGTACTCTTCTTCTTCAGAACAGCGTACGCATTTCCTTCCCATCACTCAGAGTTTTAAAATGCAGCAGCTTTGACCGCAGCAGTTACTCAATATATTTATACTTCCTGTCCGCCGCCCTCGTAGCTTGGTGACGTTACGTGTGAGGTCTGAAACATGGATGTAATCTATGACAGCTTTCATGGTGCTGTGGTCTATAGGTAGAGTCATGGTGATGTGGCAACACTAGTGGATGAAGCTGCTACTCGGCCCTTCAAAGCAGGGTAAGTCAACAACACCACCTTGGGAATTGCACCCAAGGAAATAGATAGGTTCGTACCCAATGAGAACAAGACTTCCTTTAATTACAAAATAGTTAATTTTATTGTTTCTCTTTTTAAAAACCAGTAAAATTCAAGGAGCACATTAGGAAGGGAAGTGCACAGTACTGGGGCCTACCAGCAGGGGAGGGCAGTCCAAATGTGGGAACTGGTCCTAAAACAAATTAATAAATCAAAATAAATCACCCCAAGCACTTGTGAATAGACATTCAATCGTGAAGAAATCCCAACACCGGTCACTCGCACAGCACACTGGTCACTCGCACAGCACAATGGTCCAGTCCCTCTGGACGCCCCCCACAGCCTTCAGCTCCCAGCAACAAAAGGGTGGGGTTAAACAAAGCAAATACAAAAAAAAAAAAAAAAAAAAAAAGAGAGAAGTAAACTACAATTTAGACATGGGTGCTAAAATGAGGTTACCCTCTGATACATCCAGTTATTAAAGTCAATGGTTTGATTAAGAGGGATAAAAACCACAGCAGTTAAACACAGCAAAGCCAGAGGCCACACAAAGCAGAAACAAAGCAACAGGGCTTCCAGCAATCTGCAGCAGCTTTAGACCTGAAATTAAGTTAGATTAATAGGTGATTTTTAGAAACATGGCACAAGGCAGAGGAAACCATGGTCACCTACCAGAGCTGGATGACTCCACCTCCACCAGAGAGCCCCTTCTGGCCCAACAGCAGGAGGATCCACTTGTCAATACATGCAATGTACAGATAATTGTCGTTTTGTGATGTTTAACTGTATGGGTGCAATGCAATAAAGATACATACCCGTTTTATGTTGCCAAGTTGCACTGGGAAGGGTAAATTACTGCCACATCCCAGTACAAACAGGAGGCTTCAGGCAGCTTCTGAATTTAAACAATTTGAATTAGCCAACCCAAATTGGGGTCTGTACAGAAAGAGAAACATTACTTACCATTTCAGAATTTTGAGTTTGACCACTGCAAGTTAACCAAGCAGACATTCAACTGAAGTGTGACCCAAGTGCAGGCATGAAGAGAGCAGGCCAGGGAGTCTGCCTTTATGCTCACACCCACTAAGGTAATTAGGTGCCAGGTGTCCTCAATCCTGGGGCTTCATCCTGCTACAGTGACAAACAGAGCAAAAGAAGGAGTGCACTACTTTGAATTTGATGGGTTTACAAGCGTGGCCTTTTGGGCACAACAGCCGACATCATTGAAGTCAATTCTTTTAAGTTGTGAACAATTTAGAGGGTCACACTGGAGAAAGAAAAAGGAAGAAGATTAAAGAGATACGACATCTTTGACAGAAATCAATTAGATTATATCTGATAAAACTGCTATCTTGTGGTGTTTCTTCCACCTATACTCTTGAAAGCTTTGAGTTAAGCGCGCGTGAGCCGAACGAGCAGCGTGACGTTTGACGTTTACGTTGGATCCCGTTCCTCCGTATTCTCTGAAAGTAAGTCTTTATCATGTGAATAGCAGAGCACGGGGACCTTCTCTGCAACATCACTTTCCAAACAGTCCAGTTTGAGTGAAAGGCAGCGCGCGCGATCCGCGCAGAGTTACAGAATTTCAGAGATGCGCGACCACGAGCCGCGACATCGCGCGAGATCAAGGCGGAAACGGCGTATCTGGCGGACACCCTCTCGCGCCATGTTCAGTGCGCCTACTATAAAGCTATATGAGCTTCATATGAGACAATTACGTCACATTAATCCGTTAAATGTGATGTGAATGTTTCTCCTCTGAACACTGTTAGAGTATGGCAAGCCGTTTTAACATAAATCTGATTTTGTCTGACAATACGTAATTACATTCTAGATATCTAAAAATGAATTTTGACTAGACAAAACTACATTTTGATTATCAGGAATAGTAATTTAAGATATCTGCATTTACATTCTGACTAGTAAGAATAATAATTCGAGATATCTTCAATTACATTTTGACGGGCGGCAAAACCGAATTTATGTTAAAACGGCTTGCCATAGTATGTGAAATAATGACGTTGCTCTGTAGTCACAGCTGTGTTGCATTGTGGGAGCTGTCCAGTGCTGAAACAAGCACCGCTAGGACCTCAAAATGGTGTTGGTGTTTTCTTTTTTACACACAAATAAAACACAAAATATGCATTAAAATGTGACATATTTATTAAATGTAACATGTTTGTAAAAAACAAATAAAGGCAGCTTAGCTGTTTTTAAAGCTTAATCTAAGTAGTAACATCATTTATTTTTTCATCTTTTAACTTCAGCCAATTATTCCCATCTTTTGTCTTCAGCATTGCAGAAATAGGAAACAACAAACATTACATCAAGAGCGCAAAGAAAAATAAAAAAAGTCCACAGTGCTTAGACTGCAATATAATACAATTTTATAAAGACAGACTTTAATACTGACACCCTTACAGTATCAATTTTACTTAATACAGCTAGATATGTTTTAATTGTGTAACAGAGAAAATAAATGATCATATATTTTACACTTTCACAGCATTTTGGATCAGAGACAAATATTAATTATATTTAAAAGTAGCAAAATAGATATTGAAGACATTGAAAGATAAAACTTGTACTTAAAGACAACGTTGCTCCAACATGAAGCATGTACATGAATTCTAAGGATGGATGGATGGATGGATGGATGGATGGATGGATGTATAGATAGATGTATAGATGTATAGATGTATAGATGTATAGATGTATAGATGTATAGATGTATAGATGTATAGATAGATAGATAGATAGATAGATAGATAGATAGATAGATAGATAGATAGATAGATAGATAGATAGATAGATGCTACAAGGCAGATTCATCGTTCAGAGTTGCTCCTGATTTGATTTCAGAATAAACTGGTTCATTTGTTGCTGCAGGTTTTTCTGTGAATGAAGACAATTAGCATTAATAATAACAAATTCAACAAGCAGGAATTTAATTCCTAGAGTCAAACTGATCCCAACACTGTTCATATACAAAGCTTACACCATTAGTTATAAAGTATTTTATATAGAGGAAAATTTGCAAAGTCATACATCCAAAATGACTAGATCTGGGAATTATGGTGAAAATGTCTCACTAATTTACAATCTGAAATGATTTGATTAAATATGTTGCATATGAGAAACTGAGTGCAAATCCTGTTACCTTTCCTGTTCTTCTTGGCTTTGCTCTTGTTGACCACAGCGTACGTTGGAGCGAGTTCTGAAACAGGAAACTCATTTAATCAAACACAGGAATGTTTTACAGCTATGTTTTACGCAACATTGTTTACCAAAAATAAAAGAAGAAAAAAAAAGACAGTAAATTTATTTCAGATTCTGAAAAGCTGAAACCAAATTCAAGAGAGACAATATGTTTATTTTTGTTGTTGTTTTTTTTTTTTTCGCTTTTTTCTCCGAAGAGTTTTTGCGGTGCTAGCAGCTCGTAGTTTTGTGACGGTAGGCAGACAGGAAAGCGGGTGAGGAGATGGGGGAAGACATGCGGCAAAGGTCGTCGGGACCAGGAGTCGAACCCGCAACGTCCTCGTCGAGGACTAAGCCCTCCTAGCGTGGGGCGTGCTGACTCCTTGTGCCACCACAGCACGCCCCACATTTATTTTGTTTTAATGACAGACTGCATTTGACAAAAGAAATATCCACCACTGTGTCATCGAGAGGAAGATAAAACTTCACAAAGGGAAAGGGAAATTTTTCCTGACACAATTTGCAGCTGCGTGGCTACATGGGGAGGATCAATATGTTGTAAAACAATCGTTACACTGCAAACTGAGTCAAAAAGCTACTGAGAAAATTAACATGCAACAAATGTTTTCATAAAACACACAATCTGTAAAAGTCTTCAGTCCCTCTGTTTTTGCTGATGTCTAGTGAGAGTTTGCAGCCAATGTTACAGATAGATATGTACATTTTTTATGATGATGATGAGATCATAATAAATAATTTCAAAACATTTAAAGAATCATTTCCTACATATTGAACTGGAAAAGAAAAAAGAAAATTAGAAGCTCGAATAAAGTTAAAGTGTTTAAGTATTTAATCCAGAACTCAACACACTGCTGTCACATGTAGAATACAACCAGAACAAACTAAATATCCATTAAGTTTTTTTTAGGGTTGTTGTTTGCATTTTTACAGTCACTCTGAAGTTATTCAGTAGCTATGCTTTATACTGAGGTTTTTATTTACCCTTCTCCTGACTGATGCCTTTATTTTTTATCATAACTCTGTGATTAGACAGAAGCCATTAAGATCTTTAAGAAATATTAGAAGTGCTTCACATTATTTTAGATTAATCAGAATCAAAATTAGTCAAACAGCATTTTTGTTGCTATTGTTCTATAGTTTGTATGTAATTACAGATTAATTTATGATTCTGGTCAATTATACCAGATGTGTTAGATAAAAATAAAAATAAAACAGTTGTGAAATTATTTTTGATTCTTTCTCTTTTTAGAATGAAAAAGCTGTAGAATGAAGTCAGACGATCTGAACCTGCAGGGTAATGACATGAAGACACATTTTAATACCAAGTCCGACTTCACCTGCAGCTCTTGGTTTCACTTCAGCGTAAACAACGCGTTCCTCAGGTTTACGGGGTTTTCCTGTTGAGATCGACAAAACAAAGACATGGAGTCAGAAATCCTTCAGTTATCATCTCGTGTTGCAGAAGGTTTGTGTTTTTTGCACTCACTCTTTTTTCTGAGCTTTTTGAACTTAATCATGGTGTACGTTATTTCTTTGGGTTCAGCTGCAGAAAAAAAACATTTCATAGTTTTAGTTCAGTTTTTTTTTTTTTTTAAAGTGCTCCAGTTGTGTGTGCATCTGCTTTAAATAGAAATACTTCACCAGCTGCGGCGGCTTCAGAAGGCTTGACTGATGCATAGAGAGCATCACCTATATTAAGAAAAAAAAACAATAATGGATTAATAGTTATATAATAACAACAAATACTTATATAAATGTGATTTCTTAGTTTTCTATTTTTAATAAATTTGCACAAATCTAATATTTTCCACATTATCAACGTTGGGCATTTGTGTGGAGGAAAGAGATTAATTTAATGCTACACAGATTAAGGCTGTGATATAAAATCCTGACATTGTGAAAAGATGTGAACATTTTTCAGATGTAATTGGTTGTACTTTATGGTATTTTCACTTATTTACTTTGAACAGTAGTCTAATATGCCATTAGCATTAACGTCACACAGTTAGAAAGAGAAATTATTCAAGACAAAAATATCCTGCGTCTTTATCTGAAATCATTTTTGATATATTTAAACTGAATTTCATATTTTACTGTAAGTTCAATGTGTCATTATAGAGCAGTTTTATATTAGTTTATTTTAATTGTACACATAAACATGAAAATATAAAGCATACTGAATAAATATGTAAGTTGATTTAAAAAAATAAGAAAAAGTAAATGCATTATGAGAAGAATCTGATAAAATTCTGACCTTCAGAAGGAGCGTTATTGTCACTGATCTCAATCTCTGCTCTGTGATTGGTGGTCGACCTCTGATTGTTTTTGTCTGATCTAAAATAAAAATACAGAAAAGTTACAGCAAACAACGACAGAGATTCATGTTAGTTACAGAAGAAGGGAAAGTTATGTACTGACCTGAAAGAGCATAAATCTGTGGGAAAAAAAAACATTTATTGTTACTTATTCTGTGGTTCAAATCACTTTTAACATGAAGCAGAGCAAATGTGTGCCGTTGATTAAAGAGTGTAAATGAACAAAGACGGAGTGGGATCGAACCTTTGGACCGTCTGTAGCGCCACAACAAGAGCAGGAAAATAATCAGAATGATTCCACTAATGGGTCCAATGATCAGCAGTAAATGAGACGAGGAGACGGGACTGGACAGAGTTACTGGAAATAACAAACAGTGAGAGGAAAACAAAAGTATTTATTACCAGATGTTACATCACGTCCAAATAGACAAATGGAGATTACATCAAATATTTTAATCCTCCTCACCTCTAACAGACATCCAGCTGCTTGGTGACTCTTTTCCTGAATGTTGACATTTGTAGAAACCTTCATCTGACTTTGACACTGCAGAGATCTTCAGCTCCTCTCTGCCGTCATTATTGATGAGTTTATCATTGTGATAGAAAAACACATTGGAGAGAAGATTTTGTTTTTTATCTCTGCAGCTCAGAGTAACAGGATCTCCTTCAGTCACAGGATGAACAGGGCTCACCAGGATAATACCATCATTATAATCAGCTGTAAAATATATAATATCACATTTCAGAAGTGATTTTTAGAAAAGGAGGTGACAGAGGAACATCAGTTAAATAATAATTAAGTATAAGGCAGTTTTTTCTTTTGCCAAGATTTAACACTCAATTTCTAGTCAGATTAAAGAATACCCAAATGTGAATTGTGTCACTTTCTGCACATATAAAGTAGAGAAAAGCTGTAACTATACAAGACTTTTGAAAATGAAAATAATATTTTCATTTTCAAGTTTTGACAGTCATTATTATGGATTCCTAAAAGTAAACAAATTAATGTCAATAATAATAAATTGGTTTCAGTCAACAATGTACTGGGATGAAGAGAGAGTAAAAAGTTAGATTTTTTTCATATACAAAGAGTGTAAGAACTGTGGAGTAAAAATTGTTTATTATGTCTCTTAACAATTTTATTTAATTCTTTTACTTATTTAACCACATTAGTTTTGTTCAACCTGTTAGAGTATGAAGACTAGAGAGTCTCTGCAGAACCAGTTAGATAAAGTTTCCTGTTGACGTCTCCCTGCAGCAACTGCAGCAGGCTGATAGTGACAATACCTCACCATACATACCACAACAAGGGCCAGTATTTAACAGAAAAGAACAGATAGTTTAGATAGATATAGTGTGATGGAATAAGTCCTGAGTCTTAAGAAGTTTCTCTATGGAAAATCACCAGCTCAGAGTTTTAAGAAATTGGTGCACCTGCTGGATATTCTGGTTTGACAATGTTCTAGTTATCCAAAATTGTTCCATTAGTAAACCTGATTTTTGGAAACTCACATATTTGAACAAGAAGATGTTTAACTGACCCTCCAGTGTGGTTACGTGGCTTGTATATTGATCAATTGAAACTGGAATGACTACATTGTGTAACATGAGATCTATATATTGTGAAGGCTTGCAGCTAGAAATCATAACTTACTATGTACAGTGATGTTCACTGCATTGCTGAACTCTCCTGATCCAGACTCACACCAGAACACTCCACTAGGAAACCAGTTCATGTTGATGGTGCATGTAAATCCAGTCATTGTCCCCCAGATGGAGCAGGGTGACAGTCCATCTCTTTCTGTAAACTTCATCACTCTCCACTCAGCAGAGTTTCCTTTACAAGTCAGTGTGACAGATTCAGACCAGAAGTGTTGAACTCTGTCAGGATTCACTGAGAGAGAAGCTGCTGCTGAATCTGAAAAACAAAATACATTTTTAAAGATTTTACCTCAACATAAAATTATGTATACAATGTTTTACTTCACATGATTTTCTTCTGTTATAAAAAAAAAAAAACTAGAACATTTAAACAACTAAATGAAATGAATGCATGCCTGTTACATCCCCAGGGCAGTCTAGGGGTTTTGGGAGGGGAGCTGTAACAATAGATAAACCCAGGAAAAAATGAGGAGACAAAACCAGGAGGGTAAGGTTAAAGGTTTATTGTTTAAGGGGGATGGGAAGACATCTCAAAAGTGAAAGAAAGAGACCCTAAAAGGAAAAAAGAGGGAGAATGACAACCAAACCAGGGTTTCCAGCAGAAGAATCCTCCAACACAGGTATCACCAAGCTGCAGCACACATGCTGCCCAATTGGCCAAGAGGCCCTGAACCTCAGTTTCCCAGCTAGCTTTATACTCTGCTGATCAGGAGGCAGAGTGAAACCAGCTGGGCCTGCTTAACCCGCCGGAGCTCAGCAGCAACCTAATTGGGGGGGAACTCCCATATGCAGCCTCCACTGCATGTAACACCCCCTCCCATAAAATACAAGCCCTAAGAAAAAAAAAAAAAGATAATAATAATAATTATTCCAAATAGCACACCACCTCCATGAACTAGGTTCAACCATACACACGGGATAAGGCGTCTGCCACCACATTCTCTGAACCCTTCTTGTGCTTAATTATGAGGTTAAATCGCTGTACCATCAACGACCAGCGCATCAACCTTTGGTTGTGGTTGTATATCTGTGACAAGAACACAATGGGATTATGATCAGTAAACACAGTCACTGGAGAAGAAGAACCAACATACACCTCAAAGTGTTGTAAGGCCAACAGCATCCCAAGAGTTTCCTTTTCAATGGTGGAATAATTCATCTGGTGAGTTTTGAACTTAACGGAAAAGTAACTTACAGGATGGCACACCCTATCCTCACCATCTTGAAGTAGTACAGCACCAGCACCTTTAGCACACGCATCCACTTCCAGCTTGAATGGCTTAGTGACATCAGGAGCTGCCAGGACTGGCGCACTGCAGAGAAGAGATTTAGCTGCATGGAAAGCATCATCACACTCACTGGTCCACACAAAAGGGACTGCAGGGCTACACAAAGCTGTAAGGGGAGTAACCACAATAGAAAAGTTTTTGCAGAAACATCGGTAATAACCCACCATTCCTAGGAAACGTTTCAAGTCACGTCTTGTTAAGGGGACAGGATATGCCAATATCGCATCCACTTTAGCCTCTACTGGACGCACTTGCCCAAGGCCGACTTTCTTACCCAGGTAGGTAACCATGGCCTTTCCAAATTCACATTTTGCAAGGTTAAGCGTTAAAGATGCTTCATGTAATCTTTGAAACACAAATTTCAAGATGGAAACATGCTCATCCCAGTCATCGGAGAAGATGACCACATCATCAAGGTATACTTTGCAGTGGGGAACATCTCCCAATACCATCTGCATAAGACGTTGGAAGGTGGCAGGAGCATTTCTCATTCCAAAAGCCATGACAGTATACTGGAGGAAGTGGTCAGGGGTCACAAAGGCCGAGATATCAGAGGCTCTCAAGGTTAAAGGAACTTGCCAATAACCCTTTAACAGATCCAACTTGGTGATAAACGCAGCAGGTCCAACACTGTCAATACAGTCTTCCATGAGAGGGAGAGGAAAAGAGTCAGGCACTGTCACCGCATTCCCTTTACGGAAATCAGTACAAAATCGTAAAGTACCATCAGCCTTTTCAGTTAACAAACATGGAGAACTCCATGGACTGTGGCTGGGCTTTGCCAGTCTGTTCTCCAGCAAATAAGCAACTTCTTTTTTAATTTGTTCCCGTTTCTCTAGGGAGCAGCGATAAGCATGTTGCTTCACTGGCACTGCAGTACCCACATCAATATCATGTTCAATCACGCAAGTTCTAGATGGAACGTCACCAAACAGAGAGGGGAAACCTTGAAGCAGGGCACATATGTCATCCTGCTGAGCTGGCCCCAGATACAACAGATGAGCTTTAATGTCAGCCAGAACCTCAGAGTTCCCCAACCTTCCTGAATGCTCTTCTGGCGACCAAACCAACCCATCTTCTGACATGTCACAAGGAACACAGCAGGAGGTCAATACAGACATAGGAGGAGTTTGCTTTTCTGCCACATCCGCTCCCCGATCATAATAGGGCTTCAACATATTAATGTGACACAATCGAGTCTTCCTTCTGCGATCAGGTGTAGAAATGATGTAGTTTAAATCTGACACTTGGCTCTGAACCAGGTAGGGGCCAGAAAAACGAGCAGCCATACTAGAACCAACTATGGGTAACAACACCAACACTTTGTCACCAGGATGGAACTGTCGGTGAACTGCATGCTTGTCAAACCTCAACTTCATCTTAGTCTGTGCTGTAGCAAGAGCCTCCTTAGCCAGGGAAGTTGCTTTATGCATCTTCTCTTTACACTTCGTCACAAACTCAGCGCTGAGTTGAGAGGGAGAGCCACATTCAAATTGTTCCTTTAATACCTTCAAGGGGCCACGCAGGTCATGCCCAAAAACAAGTTCAGCTGGACTGAAACCAGTGGACTCTTGCTTGGCATCACGGATTGCAAAAAGTACGAAGGGAACACAATCATCCCAATCTCGTCCAGTTTCATGGCAGTGCCTGCTCAGCATGGATTTAAGAGTTTGATGCTACCTCTCGAGTGCACCCTGAGATTCGGGGTGATAGGCTGAGGAGACAGAATGTGTAATACCCAGTGTTTGTATTGTTTGTTTAAATACTCTGGAAAGAAAATTTGTTCCCTGATCAGTCTGCACCGTTTTTGGCAGACCAAATGTGGTAAAAAATTGTCAAAGCCTTCACAATTGCTGAAGTTGTAATCCGGCGGAGAGGGATTGCCTCAGGGAAGCGAGTAAAGAGACACATGATGGTCAGCAAAAACTGATTTCCTGATTTAGTTTTGGGCAAAGGACCTACACAGTCAAGAATAACATGTTCAAATGGCTCACCAATAGCTGGGACAGGGCGTAGTGGAGGGGGGGGAATCTGTTGATTAGGTTTACCCACCACCTGACAAGTGGCACAGCTTTGACAAAACCGAACCACATCGGTTTTTAATCCTGGCCAAAAGAAGTGTTTCAAGACCCGATCATAAGTCTTGGTGATACCCAAATGTCCAGACCATAAATGTTCATGAGCCAACTTTAGCACGTGCTCCCGATAACCAACTGGCACAACTATCTGGTGAAGCGTTTGCCAATCTTCTTCAGGCGTATCACCAAGATGCTGTACCCACTTACGCATTAATACCCCACGGTCCATAAAGAATGAGTGTCGTTTCCTCTCTGTAACGTTATCTGATTTCACAGCACATTTTACTAGTGTTGGATCAGTTGTCTGTGCTTTAATAAGCGCTTCTCGTGTAACAGGTAGTGATGCTTTAGCAGGGGACTCCTTTTCCCTACTAACTTCCACTGCTTCAACTGGCAATCCCTCATCCTCAGCTGTAACTGAGCTGAACAGTGTGTCAGAAAGGTTAATATCTTGCTCATTCTTACGTGCTTGAGCTCTAGTCACCACACTAACTGTGAATACTTCTGGCAATGTTTCTCCCAACACATCTGGCTCTAACTTAGACATGGGAGTATTCACCACTTTCAGTACTGGGTAAACTTTCCCTCCTGCTATATCATTTCCCATTATAAACTGCACACCATCAATGGGAAAACAGGGGCGCACAGCCACCGGAAAGACTCCCGAAACCAATGGGGTCTTCACATGAACGTGATGAAGAGGAGCAGGTAAATAACTCATCCCAACACCTCTCACAATGGTACCTGAATCACAAGCCGACCTTTCATCAAAAGGCAACACATTGCTCAGGATTAAGGATTGTGAACCACCGGTATCCCTCAGCACTTTTACTGGTTGCTGATCTTCAGGTTCACCTGTAAGAGACACAAAACCATCAAAGATGAAAGGTTTAAAACATTCATCAGCATGATCAGTTTTAACCAATAGCTCTCCCATTGAATGGTCATTTGCTGTTTGAATTAGCCCCACTCCTTTTGATTGTTTAGATGAAATCCCCTGTTGTTTACATTGATACAATTCACAGTCAGCGATCAGGTGTCCAGGCTTAGAACAGAAAAAACACTTCCTCTCGGCTTTCAAGCTCGATGAAGATGGAGGAGACCAAGAAGCTGATACACTGTCAACCTGAGAAGGTTGCTTATGGAAGGATAGATCACGCTTCCCGAAAGTTGACTTGTGTGTCAAAGAAAACTCATCAGCCAAAACAGCAGCCTGCTGTAAGGTGCTGGCTTTTTGTTCATTCAGGTAAATGGCAACCTTTTCAGTTACACAGTTTTTAAACTCCTCAAGCAGGATTAATTCTCGGAGGGAAACTTGATCTTTAATTTTACATGCTGCACACCATCGATCAAAGAACAACGCTTTTTCCCGTGCAAAATCAACATGGGTTTGACTCACGTTCTTTCTCAGAGTTCGAAAACGCTGCCTATAAGCCTCTGGCACCAACTCATATGCCCGCAATACCGTAGTTTTAAGTGTCTCATACGATAAGCCTTCCTCCATGGAAAGTGAAGCACAGGCTTCCTGGGCTTTACCAGTTAGTTTACACTGCACCAGTATTGCCCACACCTCTCGGGGCCAGGTTAACGCCAAGGCAATCCTTTCAAAAGCACCAAAATAACTATCAACCTCAGAATCACAGAAAACAGGTACCAGGGGAATGCTTTTGGTGATATCAAAGGCAGGAGATGCGACTACTTGAGTCTTAAAGGGAGTAACTGGACCAACCTTCAGCTCCAGCTCCCTCATCTTAATAGCTGTCTCTGCTTCAAGCTTCTTTAATTCCAGTTCTCTACGAAGCTGAAATTCCCGTTCACGATCCTCTTTTTCCAGCTGAAGGCGAGCAAGACGAACCCTCAACCGAGCCTCCATCCTTGAACCGGCGGATGATTCTTCTGAAAAAGGTTCATATTGTGGCAATGTCGCAGGTTTTTCTTCCAATCTACTAACTTTAGGAGTCACATCAGTAAAGCTAGTAATGCGACTAGGCACCTTTTCTTTCAGAACCACATGGTCGTCATCACCAGAATCCTCAACTTTCAAGCTAGAATCCTCCGATGCTTCTAGACCAGTTAAAATGCCACTACCTGTTAAACTCTTAAGTATGGTGGCATAAAGTTCTTTCTTCACTATTGCACTAGAAAATGGAATGCTATAATGCCGGGCTAGCTCAAAAAGATCTTGTTTTCTACAACGATCCAATTGACTAATGGAAGGGTCATCTACAAAACTAGCCAAGTCAAAAGATGCAATTTTTCAAAACACACTACTTAGAAACCTCTCCAAAAAAAACAAAGGTTATAAAGTGTGATGGGACAGCCAAAAATGAACAAAAGAAGAGAGATCACACAGACCAATCCGCTCATAGGACCGTCGGATCTGGCAACTCTCTCTCTACCCTACCACACCAATAACCAGCTTACCTAACAAAATAAAAGAAACAAAGCCGCGGAAAATGGGACAACTGAACCCATCACAAAACAACAACCAAAAAAAACCCAAAAACACTTCACAAGTTCAGCTCAAAAAAAAAATTTTCCGGACGTGCCCCCAAATTGTTACATCCCCAGGGCAGTCTAGGGGTTTTGGGAGGGGAGCTGTAACAATAGATAAACCCAGGAAAAAATGAGGAGACAAAACCAGGAGGGTAAGGTTAAAGGTTTATTGTTTAAGGGGGATGGGAAGACATCTCAAAAGTGAAAGAAAGAGACCCTAAAAGGAAAAAAGAGGGAGAATGACAACCAAAACCAGGGTTTCCAGCAGAAGAATCCTCCAACACAGGTATCACCAAGCTGCAGCACACATGCTGCCCAATTGGCCAAGAGGCCCTGAACCTTCTTCTTCTTCTTCTTTGTGGTTTTTATTGGCAGGTGACATCTAACGTTAAGATGTATTATCGCCATCTACTGTGCTGGAGTGTGGACCAGAGCATCTCCCCCCAATCTAAATTCTTACATATAATCCTGTTACCTTCAAAAATGCAATAACTGCTTTATTTATTTTATGTTTAATTAAAATCTTATTAAGCTTTAATGTTTCTATATCATATTTCCTAATTTCTTGTTTTAACTTCTCTCTACTTACTGTATATTTTTCGCAATGAATAATTACATGTTCTACTGTTTCCATATCCATACCACATTCACAACTACCTGTTGGATGTTTACCTATCAAACGTAGAGTTTTATTTAATCCAGTATGTCCAAGGCGCAATCTTGTCATTACTACTTGCTCTCTTCGATTTTCTCCTATTATTTCCATATTTCCTACTTTCTTTTGTATATAAAATAAATGACGACCTTTAGTACCTTCTTCCCACAATTGTTGCCATTCAGATTTAATTTTGGTCTTAATAATTGATTTTATTTCAGATTTACAATACGTTATTTCCATAATTCTACTTTGTTTCAAAGACACCTTAGCTAAATGATCTGCCATTTCATTCCCTTCTATATTTTTATGGGCTGGAATCCACATAAACCTAATCTCTACCTGAGTTTGTGTCATTCTAAATATAACGTCATAAATTTCATATACTAACTCCATACGACTTTCAGATGAAATATTTAAAATAGACATTAGTGCTGATAATGAATCTGAACATACAAGAACTTTTCTTATTTTATTTTGCTCTACCCACTGTAAGGCCATCAGTATCGCTAACATTTCCACTGTATAAACAGCTAAATGGTCAGATGTTCTTTGTTTCATAAATATATCTAGTTCAGGAATAGCATAAGCAAATCCTGTTTTATTTGAAATTAAATCTTTTGAACCATCTGTATATATGATTATGAAGGATTTATACGTATTCTTAATTCTGTCATTTACTAAACTTACCCAGTTATTATCTTTATTAACCTGCATTTTGTTATAAACTTCTAAATCAACATTCACATATGGAAACAACCAAAAAAGGTAGTTGGATAAGGCACAGCACAATATCTCTTTCCCTGTATCCCCATTTCTCTAGCGGATTTATCTGCTGCCCATGCAAAACAATCTATTTTAGCTTTTCCACTCTCCCAGCAAGGTCTCAAGATTCTTACTGCTGGATTATTCTCCTCCTTATGTCCCTGCAAACTCACCCAATAATTTAGCATAATTTGCTTATGTCTTAAATATAAAGGAATCTCTCCCATTTCAACCTGTACTGCCAAAGTTGGAGATGTCTTCAAAGCTCCACAGCATAATCTCAATGCTTGATTTTGAATTACTTCTAACTTACTAATGACTGATTTTGCAGCCTGCCTGTAGACTACACATCCATAATCCAACACTGATCTAATCAAAGCAATATATATTTTTTTTTAATTAATTTTATTTGCACCCCAATCTAACCCTGTTAAACACCTCATTATATTTATAACTTTTTTACATTTCCCTTCAATGTACTTTACATGATCACCCCATAAAAGCTTGGAATCAAACATGATTCCTAAAAAACGAAATTTATTTACTTTTTCTATTTTCCCTCCATACATTTTTAACTCAATTTCTTCAATTTTTTTCCTACTGAATACAACAGTCTTTGTTTTACTTACTGAGAATTTAACTCCCCAGTTATAACCCCAATTTTCAACAGATTTAATAGCATTCTGTATTTTCTCATACACTATTCTTACATTTTTTCCTTTTCTCCACAAAGCTCCGTCATCAGCAAATAATGACTGCATGACATCCTGATCTACTTCTGTGAAAACATCATTAATCATGATTGAAAACAATAAAGGACTGATAATACTTCCCTGTGGGGTTCCATTATCAATTTTAAATTTATTAGATCTTGTTACTCCCATCTGTACCTGTATAACTCTATTCAACAAAAAATCCTTAATCCAATTATAAGCCCTTCCTGTAATCCCCATTTTATATAATTTTATAAGCAGCCATCCTTCCATACCATGTCATATGCTTTCTCAATATCAAAAATACTGCTACTACTACTTCCCTATTAATTTGAGCTTTTCTAATATCTGACTCCAAACACACAACTGGATCCATTGTACTTCTTCCTCTTCTGAATCCACTTTGACATGAAGACAAAAGTCCTTTACTTTCAACGTAATATGTAATCCTTTCCGTTATCATTCTTTCCATAATCTTTCCTAAACATGAGGTAAGTGCAATTGGTCTATAACTAGAAGGGTTTGTTGGATCCTTTCCTGGTTTAATAATTGGCACAATAATTGCTTCCTTCCAATTAGAAGGTAATCTTCCTTCTTTCCAGATCTTATTATATAAACCTAAAAGTTTTTCCTCAGCTTGATTCCCTAGGTGTTTTAACATAATATAGCATATCTGATCTTTTCCTGGTGCTGTTAATCCTGTTCTAGATATTGCTCTCTTCATTTCTTGCATCGAAAAAGAAACATCCATGACATTACCTGGAGTTGTTCCACCTTCTAAAATAAAATCATTTGCCCTTCTTGTCTGCTCCCTCCTAAATTTCCCCTCTTCTGTTAAATTATCTGAACTATGGATCTTTGCAAATGTTCTTGCCATTACTTCATCTTTCTCTTCATTTGTTACTGCTGTTTCTTCTTCATTTTTCAGAATTGGGTATGTTCTCTCCTGTATATTTCCCCTCATTTTCTTAATCATTCCCCAAACATTAGCTATAGGAGTTGTTCTGCCTATTGAATCACAAAATTCTCTCCATTTTGTCTTCTTTGCTTAATAACTTTCTTTGCTTCTGCTTGATCTTTTTTATATTCAATTAAATTTTTAAAATTATGTGTTCTTTTCAATATTCTAAAAGCTCGATTTCTTTTCCTTATTGCTTCACTACACTCTTGTGTCCACCAAGGGACCTCTTTCTTTCTGCTCTTACCTTTACTTACAGGGATTGTTATTTTTGCTGCTTTCAATATAACTTCCCTAATCTTTCCCTCTATATTTTCTATATCTGAATTTAAATTGACTTCATCCATGAATTTCTCACATATATATTTAAATATATTCCATTTTGCCTTTTTAAATATCCATCTTTCCTGTCTTCCTACCACCCTTTTCTCTTTAGAAATAAGAATTTTACAAAAAATTGGAAAATGATCGCTACCCATTGTTGTTTCTTCCTCTATTTCCCACTCACATAATCCAGCTATATCTCTTGACACCAGAGTTAAATCTATAGATGAACACTTTCCTGTATGCACATCTATTCTTGTTCCCCTCCCATCATTCATACACACTAATTGATTATCTTCCAACAGCTGTTCTACAATCTCTCCATTTGTATCAGTTCCCTGCCCTCCCCATAAATTGCTATGGGCATTAAAATCTGCACACCAAATAACTTTATTTCTGTTTTGTCCCTGAATTTCTTTTAATTTATCTAACTCTAATCTTTTACATGGATTGTAATAATTTATTATAATAAATGAATCTGTATTTATCCAAATCTCTACAATTGCAAACTCATCTTCTTTCCCTTTCTTAACCATTCTATACGACATCCCCTCCCTAATAAAAATGGCACATCCCCCACCATTACCTTCAATCCGATCAAATCTAATGACAGAATAATTTAAGATTTTAAATTCTAATTGGGGTTTTAACCATGTTTCTTGAATACAAATAACCTCTGGAGCTTCTTCTAATTTATTAATAATATGCTTTAATTCCTGTCCATTTGCAATTAAACTTCTTGCATTCCATTGGAGAATCAAGACCATAGTGTTACTATCCTATCCATGCTGCCTCCTGACTGGCTTGAGCACTAAGATCATCCCTCACTTCCTCCCATGTTAATTCATTAATATTAAGATGATTTGCTGCTGCTTTCACAATTACTTGAATTCTTTCGGTTTTTGATTTAATTTCCATAGTTGCATTTATTACCCCTGCAATAAATGTCACTAGCTTTTTTAAATCCACATACACTTTATTTTCTTTTGTTTGATTTACCTCTGTATTCATCCTGTTTTCCACCCCAACATCTGTTCTTTGCTTTACCACTTTAACAGCCTCTGCATAGGATAGCTTGTTGCGTACTCTAATTTGTTGAACCTGCACTTCCCTCTTCATCACCTCACATCCCCCATATGCCACACTGTGGCTGCCACCACAATTACAACATTTTGGCTGCCTGCTCTTATTGCACTGTTCATATTCATGATCCTCCCCACATCGTGCACATCTTCTTTTTCCTTTACACGTATGTGCTGTATGGCCAAATTTTTGACATTTAAAGCATCTAATTGGTCGTGGAATATACTCTCTTACATTGTAGGTCAAATATCCTAAATAGACTCTCTCTGGAAGTCTTTCTTCATCAAATTCTATCAGAACACTTTCACTATTCATTTTCTCTCCATTTTAAAGGTCTGAAGCCTTCTTACATCTTTGACCCTTCCTCCTCTGAGATTTGATTTTATTTCGTCACTTGAAACCTCAATCGGGATCCCCCAAATCACTCCCTTCCTCCATTTACTTCCTTCTTGTATCACACTCACGCTTGTCACTTTGTATTTTCCTACTTCTTTCATCCTACATGCTCTGTCTTTTTGTTCTTCCGTATTACAAATTATCATTAAGTTTCCATCTCTTAGCACTTTCGCATTTGTAATGTCCCCCACTTGATTCTTCAGAATCGTGGTTAGTTTGACTGGACTGATCGTTTGCAATCCCTTTTCTTCGTTAACTCTAACAATTACTTTAAACTCCCTTATTTCTCCCTCCATTTCTTCTTCAGACTCATCCCAGTTTTTCACCACTCTTCCCCTCTTTCCCATACCTGCCTTCACTGAAGAACTTCCTCTTTTTGGACTCATTCTTTCACTACTCGATGTTTCACTGCCCCTGTCACTCTCGTTTTCTACACTATTTTCCCACTCTGATCCATTCACAACACAGCTGTGTCTACCCGCCGTAGTCTTTGTCCAAAGTTCTTTTACCAATCCACGGCTTTTCCCAACTGCATCTTGAACATTTCCTCGACGCCGATTTCCTTTAGTCCGAGATAATCTTGTTTCTTTATCCTCTTCCTCCTCTCTTTCAGTTCTTAATTTTAATTTTTTAACCATCAATCAGGGTTGCCAGATCCGACCGGTGTTTCCACCAGTCCTGCCACCGTTCTTCTCCGGCCCTGAACCTCAGTTTCCCAGCTAGCTTTATACTCTGCTGATCAGGAGGCAGAGTGAAACCAGCTGGGCCTGCTTAACCCGCCGAGGCTCAGCAGCAACCTAATTGGGGGGGAACTCCCACATGCAGCCTCCACTGCATGTAACAATGCCTAATATTTAAATTCTTTTAATAATTGCAATATCCCTTACTATTTATAGAGGCATCTATTCAACTATTCATAAATATATTAATAAGGAAGCTATTGATATATTTCTGATTTCTATACATCATAAATCAGAGGTAAATTTTATACAGAAAGACTGGAGAGACGAGAACTCAGAACCTTCACTGGTTCCTTCTTGTTGCAAAGAAACAAAGTTGTGCAGTTTGTCATTCTGTCCAATATTTTACCAATCAAGCAATCAATCTAGATATCTATCCAGAGCCTTAAGCTCATGAACTGTAGTTGTGCATATCAGAAACTGAACATCAGAATTATATACCTAAGAGAACAAACTGCAATTTTCACATAACATTTGATTAAAGTTAGACCATTGAGAGAGAAACAAACTGACCTGCAGACCAGACAAACTTTACTTCACTGTAATCAGTGTAAAACTTTGGTTCTCCTCTTCCTGCTCTGCACACAAATCCTGCTGTGAGAGTCGGTCCATTAATGATGAAGGAGTTCTGCTCAGTACCATTGGTGCTGCCAGGAAGCAGCTCATAGTTGTAGGATGGTCGATAGTTTCGCTTGGACAAATCAGGAACAGTTTTATACCAGAAGAACCTCCATCCTGCTGATTGAAGCTCCAAACCCTCACAGCTCAGAGTCACTGAGGCTCCAGGATTCGGCCATGATGGAGACACAGAGAGGACAGGCTGAGGGGGAAACGCTGGAGAGAGAGAGATCGTCATAAAAAGATATTTTGAATTAAATTTCTAGTGTTGCAGTAACACTTTCCTCTGATGGCTGAGATGATGATGAGCGCCTTGACTGAATTATGAATACATTTCATGTAACTGTTCACACCAGTCACTGATTTTTAATAACTTGTCATGTGAATGAACTTAGCATAGCAGAATATGGACAAAGATTTGTTAACATTTGTCATGGAAATGCAGCTACTCATTGTAACCTTCAGTAAAAGTTGATTATCAGTTTTTGATATGTGTGTAAATATAAACATACTTTCACACATATAGAAATATTTCATTAAATATTGATATTTGCTAGTAAAATCCCTGTAAACATAATTCATACATGGTGAACTCACAGAACACTGTTAATGTGACGACTCCCCACTTTGTGAAGGTGAAACTGTCTCTTCTTCTTCCTCTGCATCTATAATCTTCACTGCTATCAACAGTGATCATGAATCCACTGGATGTTGGAGAGTTTTTATTGGTTGGTTTCCATTCATACGTCCACTGAGATCCTCCATCATCCTGGATCTCACATCTCAGAGTGACTCTCTCTCCTCTGTAGATCTGGGCCCAATTGGGTTGTTGGATCACAGTTGGTGTAATGGGAACTGTTCACATAAGTAACAGAGAGCAGATATTTACATTCACCAAATAAAGAGACACATTCACATTATTTACCAACATCTGAAATCAAATCAGAACAAACTTCTCTGGTTTTAAGTTAGTTAGAATTAACAAAATTATTTCTATTTGCTAAATGCCAGAAAACTTAGCAAAAATATTTTTTGAAGGATTTTTTTGTAGCTTTTGACGTTCCAATCATGTCAAACAATAAAACAATGAGTTTCAGGTGTGACTTCAATTAACTCAAATGTGTCAGTAAACCTGTCAGAAGTTTGTGGAAGGAAACTAAAATGTTTTGACCGAAGTCAGAAAGTTTAAAAGACAATTATCCATAATACTGAAAAAAGGTAAATACATTTCTTAATTCAAAGATAGCTACAAAGAAAATCTCAAATGTGCTCATTATTTTGTTTTTCTCATTTGGCAAATATAAATAATTTTGGTTGTTCTATTTGACCTAAAATAAGAAAAAGTTGTTTTAACTTCAAACACTGAGAAAACAATTTTAATAACTTTTGATCCAGTGAATATCTGTCTTCAACTGTAGGTGTCTCATTGCTCTCATTATTACAAAATAAAATGATCACTGGTAGAGAAAGATAAAGCAAAACATAACAGTATTAGACATTTAACATGAACTTCCTATAAATTACTGTCATACAGTCAGAATGTTGTTCTGTACATTATATAATCACATTTGTACAGTTTTTCCATCAAACAGACACACGTTGCTGCAGTAAATCCTCCTACATCAATATTAACATAGAAATTCATGATCTGGTTTAAATATCTGACACAACATGAACAGAAACAAATTTTCTGCTTTCAGGCGTCATTAGATGGAGTTACAGATGATGATCATCAAACTGGAGTCCTAATATTTTTAACACCACTGATGAACAAAGAAACATTAAAGATGTTTCATTTCACAATAAAGACAAGTTTACCTGTTTTCTGAATAGTGACATTATTGCTGGTTCCAGTATAGAAAACTGGATTTCCTCTTCCTCCTCTGCAGCTATAAACTCCTCCCTCTGTGATGATGAAGACTCCATCTGATTCACTGATTCTGATGGACTGAGCTGTAGAAAACTCTGACTCCTGTCTGAACCAGTAAAACTTCCAGCCAACACCGATGTCCACAGAGCAGGTCAGTGTTACACTGCCCCCTGCTGGTATGATGTCATCACTTGCTGTTAGTGAGGCTTTGGGTTCATTTGCTGGTTGAAACAAGCAGAAAACAAGACAATCTTTAGAAAGTGGCTTGTTTGAGGAAACAATCTGTTCAGATCAATCAAACTTTAACTTCTGAGTCACTTATGCTGTTTGATGTTTAAAGCTTCCTGGACAAGTTATTGTTGAAAATTAGAATTTGTTCCCAATTAATTTACCTGATAAAAAAGTTTAAGAGCTAGTCTTTCAAAAAACAGTATTTGAAAGTGTGACTAGCACCGACTGAACAGCTTCCTTTACTTCCTCTGCTAAAACTACAGACAGAGAACATTTCTAAAACAACACAGAAAATCAACATCATCGTTCAAAACCTCTCCTTCTGTTCGCTGATTGGCCCGGTAGAAATTCTACCAGAGATAATCCAAGTTAATGGGAGAAAGCCCAGACAGAGAACTGAAGAGAGATTAGAACTGAGCAGAACTGCATAGGAAGGCAAAGGACAGGTTAAGATAAAATAGTCTGAAACTGTTACAAATTATTTCTGATTTACCATTTAACATGAGAACTAATGCAGATGTGAGGAGTTTTGAATCCAAAAATATTGTCTTGTGTTCTAGGATTGTGTGAATGAGGATGTTTCTGTCAGACTTACAGTTCACTGTCAGTGTAAAGTCAGAGCTCCAGCCTGTTGTCTGATCACCTTTTCTAGCCTTACACCTGTAGTTCCCACTGTCAAAATCAGAGACTCTGTCGATCCTGTATTCATTGGATGTTGGAGATTTTCTGTATTCATTGGATGTTGGAAAGTATCTGTTGGCTGGACTCCATTCATACGTCCACTGAGTTCCTTCATCATCCTGCATCTCACATCTCAGAGTGACCGTCTCTCCTCTGAATACAACAGGCCAGCTGGGATGTTGGTTCACAGTCGGCCCAGAAACTAAAATGAATAAAATTCAATCAGAAGACAGAAACTTATATTGAGCAAAAAATGGAAAATGCTTAATTCTTATGGATTATGATTAGCACCCTCATTAATTGGTGATATGCAAATAAAACATTTTGTTTTGTTTCTGACAAAGCAAGAAAAAAAAACATGTAATGTTTTAAGGTGAACCAAGAACAGAGCAAAATGAACAGTAATAAAACTGGACCAATAAACAGATCAAAGATTTTAAACAGATTTTTTTTGTTTATTTGTTTTATGTCAGAATAGAACTGAACTCACCAATTTTCTGAACGTTGCTTTTTTCTGTAAGAAAAACTGGATTTCCTCTTCCTCCTCTGCAGCTGTAAACTCCTCCCTCTGAGACGTAGATAACTCTGTACAGTTTATCATTTGATCTGAACTGATCTTCAGAATATTGTTGATTATTTCTGAACCAGTCAAACTTCCAGTCATCAGATTCGTCCACAGAGCAGGTCAGTCTTATGCTGCCCCCTGCTGGTATGATTGTTCTGTCTGCTGTCAGTTTGGCTCTGGGTTTATCTGCTGTTGGATTCAAAGCAGAAAAATCAGTCAAACCATCAGAACATGACCTGGTTCTGGTTCAGTTTTCTTGTTTATATTGTGTAGATTTGTATTCTAACTCATTGACACTGTCAGTCTGAGAGCTTCACTCCATTCTGTTTTATTATCGTCTCTTTAGTTCTGCAGCTGTAATCTCCACTGATAGCTGAAATAATCCTCCATTCATTTGGCTTTGGAGAGTTTGTATTGGTTGGTCTAAAGTTATGCTGGTTCTGATGAACCAACCCTAACCCACATTTTCTGGCATTAACAAATAGAAGCAACTTTATTCCAATAAACAAGAGAAGTTTGATCTGATTTAACTTGAGACAGTCAGGAAAACTGTGTATGTGTCTTTTTATTCAGTGTATGTAAACTTCTGCTCTCAACTGTACAGTGCAGACTTGACACTTCAGCCTTTGCAGATTCTTCAGACTTTAACAACCAGTTTCAACTCTGTATCAGTGTGAGTCAGATAAACCTGGCTGCAGGTTTATCTGACTCACTGAAAGATATCAGTGAGAACTTTATGAACTAAAATGATTAAGATGGTGACAGCAATTAAATCACTGAGCTTAATTTGATGTCTTACCACTCACTCTGCAGCTAAAGCAGTAAAATATGTGAATAAAGGCTCTGATTGAAACTTGTCCAAATTAATAGGAAACCCGGAGAGAAATACACAAGTGTAAATAAGTTGTAAATAAATGCCAGGCTGTAAAATGTTCTGATCATGACATAATAGATGAATATATGAATGTATTTATTCTACAAATAGAATAAATACATTTTACCTCCATGATAGAATGTATTTATCCATCATGGAAATAGATAAATATATTCTTATTCATCAAATATAGAACTGCTTCATGTTCTGTGTAAACTTGTACAGGACTGAAAACATAAGTCAGATAAATGTTTTGACTGACATATTTATTGTTACCATGATTCATGGTAAGAAACATAAAGAACATTTTTCTTACCTTCAGAATATCCACAGCAGAGGGACCAGAACACTGCAATGAATAAGAACTGATCATTACAAAAATCTTATTTTTTAAAAAAGGTGACTTGAAACATTTGCCTACAAACATAAAAAAAATCTTGATCTTGATTATTTTCCACTCACAGCTGATGAAAATATGACATTTAAAATGAGAATATTATATAGACCAGGGGTCGGCAACCTGCGGCTCTTTAGCGCCGCCCTAGTGTACAGTAGTACAGTACTTTCTGGACTAGAGAGCACACCTTACTATAAGCTGCACCTACATTTTATTTATTGTTTTAATAACTAAACGTACATACATAAGCCATGCCGGGCTACGAGCCTCATGGTTCAAAGTAGCGGCTTATAATCTAAACAATACGGTAATGTGGAAAGACATTTCTTGAGAAGTTGTGTTACATTAGCTGCTGCATCAAGATTAAAGTTACATTTACAAGCTCAATGTTGAGATGCTGTCTAGTGATGTCCGTAAACAAAAGTCACATTAAACACTAAAAACACAATCCTGCCATAGGCACATATATTTAGTAACAAAGTGATTGTTTTTAAAAACTGATTAGTGATTTTTGTCAGTATATATTTAGAATGACACTTAGAGATATTATTGTGTTTTGTTGCTCAAGGATGGTTGTGTGTCAAAAGAGAAGAGGAAGCTGCCATGTTTTACCATTGATCTGACTTTCTTGGCATTTGCACAGAAATCAAAGTTAAACTGTATTAATTTAATTTTATATACTTTGCATTTTCAAAAAGCTGCTGTTTTATTTATTTATTTTTTGCATGAAACTTTTTCTATTTGTCTTAATAGATGCACTCTACATATAAATTGAAAATTTATTCATTTTACACATTTCCACCACACACGCCTACTTTTTACATAGAAACTGTTCGGGTCAATTTGACCCGGCAGTCAAGTTGAAAGGTTTCTAGATTGTTTCTTTAAATCTAGAAACAAAAATTTAAAATGTCCAATTCTGTATGTTTCCTTGCAGCTATGAACCATATTTCACCACACACACACACACACACACACACACAGAAACACACCACACCACAACACACATACATGCACATGTGCACATCATTGCAGAAATATTGATTGAAATGGTTAGTATTGGAGTTAATAATCAGATAATCTGTTCCTCCAAAACATTCTGGAGGATTTTTTTGGTTTCTGACACTATTGCATGATTAAAAACTCCACGGGCCAAACAGACCCACCAACATTATTGCTGTACCCCAGAAACTAAAATAACAGGAGGGTTAAAACTTGTTTTGCCTTCACTATAAACCTTATATAAGGATTTTAATTTTTTCCGGCTCCAGACAGATTTGTTTTTTTGTTTTTGTTTGGTTTTGACACCAAAAACCAGCTTTTCACAAGTTGTTCATCTGATTTGATCTCTGCAGTTTCTCTGCTGCTGCAACAAATCATCCAGGCGACCGACTGCCATGTGACACGAACAAGATCTGATCATTTTCAAGTCTTCTTACGATTTTGAAATGTTTCACAGTTTGTTCTCGACTAACTTCATAATTATCAGAAAGAGAGTCTAAAATAGCAACGAGCTGCTTTCCCCACCCTGTACAATAATTGTATCAAAACAGTGAAGTGAAATCCAGTAATTTACTTACAAAAGAAGCCCAGTCTGCAGAGTAACGTTTCCCCCATGTTCACTTCCAGACCTGCTGCTCAGCTAATTGGAGCAGCTGCACTTTGCTCTCGCTAAAGTAGTAAAAACAAAAGAAGAAGTTGCATTTAAGGCACTAAAACTGTCATTCTCTAATGTGCCTGTGTTTCCTTCCCTTTTACTCAGCGTTCATAAAGTTTGCACAGTGATGTGACCACAGTGACGTGTTGGATTCAGATTTCCTGTCCACTGCAGCAACAGTAGAATATATTTTAGTAAACACTTTTTTAATACAAACGTCTTTGAACACAAACTCTTTCCACTGTTTGACCCTCACTAAGAGTTTAATCTAATGAGGCTCTAAAAATTACATTTGACAAAAAATTAAATAAAATAAATAAATATATATATATGACATTGCAACAAACGTCATTTACCGTTTGTGTAGATTCACAGCGGATGTTCTGATGTGGTGGAAATTTGGTTTTGACCCCCAAAGGACAGGAAACCACCAACTGAGTGGGTAATTAAACTGAAAACACGAGTAGAACAAAGTCAAGGCACCATTTAAATTTACAACAACAACATAACGTTCTATATGGAAATATGTGGTAATGCTATTTCTTTTAAATTTTATGTGTAAAAAGAGATTGCTGTGATATTTTATGACTTTTGGTTTGATGAGGATGTTAATTTAAAATGTGAACTAAATGTTGGTGATGTGATTTCTGCAAAACATCTGGATAACTGCAGATGCTTCCAGGTCTGATTCTGTACAACTGAAAACAGTGACTAAAGCCCCGCCCACATGGTAACTTTTTTCAAAACACCCACATGGAAACACTGAGAAAAATATTAAAAAATAAATAAATTCTCCACCAGGCCTGTAAATGACACATCTAGTGTGTCCAAAGTCGGTCCTGAGGGTCCGGTATCCAGCATGATTTATTTCTCTCCAAGGGTAAAAAACACCTGGATCCAATAAAGTCTCGTCAGCAGGCCTGTGCATGGCTTTGACATGCTAAAGAGTTAGCTAGATCATTTGGACCAGAGAGTTATCTGAACCTGGCAGGACGCCGGCCCTTGAGGACTGGAGCTGACCCACTATGACCTACATGAGGTCAGTGGTGAGAACCACCAGGCAACAGAGAGTCTAACAACAAACCACAAGTGGGAATCTTTTGAAGAAGTCCTAGCAGAACCACAAAAAACATGTCATCTGTTGCTTTTGTTAAATGAAGCCTTTAGGGTTAAAGGTCACAGCGGGCAAAAAACTGATAAAACATTCCAGTTGTTATCTGGACCGTTTTCCACAGCAAGGAAAAACCTGAAATTACTCCTACTGGAGCGAGGGCTTCATAATGATCCTGTGATTAGGATCAATATCCAGTTGTAACAATTTCTAATTAACGTTTTTGTTTTTAATACTCTGGCTCAGGAAATTGCAGAAAAACAAACAAATGTCAAGCAGAACAAATATAGTATTTATTCAAGGCTTGTGGAGCAAAATATTTCTCTTTAGAACCATGGAAACTTGTTCATGTACAAACATACAAGTTCATTTTTATGCATGTAGAAGCATTTTTCTAAGAACTGTCACCTTTATCACGTCAACATAGCAGCTCGGCTGTGAAAAAGTAAATAACGGGTAGAAAAAAAAAAAGTGTGAAACGCTGCCAGAGTCTTTATGCTCAGCTCAACACGGCTTGAAAGAAGTTAAAAATGAAAAGAACCAAGCAAAACATATTTCTACAGCAATGTCTTTATATAGCTTTAGAATAAATTATTGTAATTACTTCCAGATGAATGCATTGCCAGAAACCAGAACACATTTAGCTTAAAGTGTTTCATTTCCTCAATTTTGTACAGAAAAGAAAATAGAGAAGCTGTGGATTAAAAAAAGACACAGAGATGACTGAGCTTCAGAGGCCTTGTTGGTAACATTCACTGCCACTTGATGCACGATCATTTCATTCATTTATGAAAACGTACGTCTGCCTGTTCTGAGGCCAGTAGGTGATTTCAGACGTCTTTGTACCAAACTGATGCTGAAGAGAACACTTTAAAGATTATATCTCACTGGAGACTCCAGTTATTTATCATCTCTGCTACATCAGGTGTGATGACGTCACACCTGACTGAAAAACAATTAGACTATGTTCACACAGCAGGCAAACGAGACCCAAATTCACTTCTGTTTTTGCCCATTGGGACGTTTTTCACCGCGATCTGAGTGGCCCAATTCCCTCCTTTTCACCCGTATCCGAATGTTTTCAAAGGAGTCTGCAGTCTGAACGGTCGTGTTGCATTTCTTGAGTTATTTATATAAAACATGCATCATAATGCTACACCATTCTGAGCAAAACTTGTGTCACTGAAAGCATCACATGTCATTCACACCTCTCTAACCTCTGGCTCCACAAAAAGCCACTGCTGCTAGATGAGTTTTCTTTTTATTAGCTTCCTCCGTGTTGAGTGAACTTGTGACAATACTTTCTGAATAAACTGTAAAATCGATCGATACGCGTGTCAACATACAAGGCGCCATTACTTCCGTAAACGATGCGTTTCTTCTGCGAAAGCGGGTCGTAAACCGCTCACTCGGAAATGTGATTGTGAAATGTGAAAAAAAAAATCAGATATGAGCATCAAAACCTGCTGACCAAACCAGAACCCAAAAGACTAATCAGAGAGAGAATAGGGGTCAAACACCTCAAAACAAGCCGAGAAAGAAATAAGAGGCCGAGTCAGAAACAGTTCAGGTCAAATGACAAGAATGTCAGCAAACCACTGGGAGACAAGATGGCTGCAAAGTTGAGGCAGAGCAGCAGACGATGCAGCAGGGAAAACAGGTAAGCTGTATAGGCAGCAGAACAGGATAGATGATACATTCAGGGTTGGCTGGGGGGGAACAGCTCAAACTGTGACACTCAGTGAGCAAAAGAACGTTTCCATAAAACCACAAAACCACAAAGTGGACGTGCTGAAACCAGCAAATTCTTGGCCATAAATATTTGTTCTTTGTATAACATGTTCCTGATTTTTGTTGGTTTAATAAGTTCTCAGAAATCGAAAACATAACCACCAAAAGGCAAAGTACGGATCTGACCATCGGAGGCAAACATCAACGTTGAGAATACACAGACAAGTACAAGTCGACAAACAAGGAAGTAATTTGTTTGAATGTGAGGTGGACTATAAAGTCAGAATACACCTTTTAATAAGTTGCCCAATTACTATAATATCTGGAATTTCACATTTTCTTTCAGCTCTGTGCTTATTAAAAGCCATGTGTGTCTGATGGTTTGATGCTGACCAAATGTCTTTTGTGAGTTCAGAGGATGAAACTCCACATGGACTCATGACCCAGATACTCAGGACTTTTACTGTGAAATAAAAGTTTCTTCACTTCAGACTTCACGCTCAGTTTGAAGACCAGGCTGAGTAAAATCAAATGATGTTTTATCAATTTTTTTTTTTAGAAATAATACAAGTCAATAAGATTAACTGGGCCGAGTTAGAGTTCAACTTTCCATTTACCACTGGTCCCCACAAGGGGCGCTGGTGCATCTCTAGAGGAGAGGGGTGAGGTTCACCCTAAACAGATCTCAAAACTTCTGAAAGCCACATAAAAAAACTCATATTAGAACTATTGGAGGAAATCAGATTACCTGGAGAGAATCAATGATTCATGGGAGGAAACTCCATGCATTAAAATCCCAGGCTGCGATTTCAGTCCAGGTCTCCCACGTTGGGGAGCAACTGTGCTAAAACTTGTTCAGTCATTCAGCCTCAGACTGTTATCTGTGTAGTTACAAAAAAAAAGGTGTTAGCAGCACCATTCTGAGCATCAACAGGAACAAAAACCAGAGTGTGACGTTAAAAGCCTGAAATAACTGCAGCTGAACTGTAGAGCTCCTTCCGTGACAAACTGCTGCACCCTGAATGCACAAAGGAGCGTTATCGTAGATCCAAACTCTCAGAAGCTTTTAAACTTTATATCCATCACTGCTTCCAACAAGATCAATGTCTTTGCAGAAATGCTTGCATTTCTACAATCCGCTCTGTTTTTACTCATTTTAAATAACATTTCTGCACTAATTTTCTGTTGTAAATACTGTGCATGTATGTTGAACACAAGAACAGAAAGCGGTTCGGCTCAGTTGCACATCCGTTCAATCGCGAGTACAATATTTCTATTTCTAGTAAAGGCATCATATTTTTTATGTTAGTCTTTTACAGTATTTTATTATTATTACTATTGTTGTTAATCTTGTTTTTTATATATTGTTTTAACGCCTCAAGAACTTTTTGTGTGAACATTTATATCTGTTACACCTGAATGTCCCACTTTGTTGGACAATATAAACTGTTTCTATTTCTATTTCTCACATATGTGAAATAGAGCCCCCTAGTGGTTCATAATGTTACAATTCAATTAATAAAAAAAAATTTTTTAAAAATTATTTTTACTTTCAAATGTGGCACCCGAGTGGAGTACCAAATAAAAACTGCAAGGATTGTGGACAGAGTTTTAAACAGACCAATAAAATTTACAATAATTTATTTAAAAAACAGAGAATCAAAAAGAGAAGGATGTGCAGGCAGTCCTTGACAATAAGTCAATAAAAAAAGTCTATAATGTGAACTCTTAGCTGGTCAAAGGGAAAAGGGCGCTGTCCTCCACTGCTCCCAATCCCTTTCTTGGCTCGATCCAACCAATCCTCCGGTTCCTGGTGAACCTCGACAATGGTCCAACCTCCCGCTCCTCAACGGCGACCAGTCTTTCAGTCTCTTGTCCTCCGGTCCGCCTGCACCGTCCCCCCACTCCAACGCGGCCATCCCGGGTTCGTCCGCGCTCCATCCAGCCGCGTATTGTCTCCCTCTCGTCCCGCTGCTCCTACACCCGTGGTCTGTTCAGCTTTGTCTGCTTCTGGTCCCGCTGTCGATGACTTATCAAAACAACCAATCAGAAACATGCAACACGACAACCCCAAAAATATAACTCAACTAAATCTAACAAAAGTAAATAACTTCAAAATTTAACAAACAATCCAAAACAGTGATATAAGGAACATAAATTTAAACCGAAAAAGGAAAAATGAGGCCATAATTACTCACAAACATTACCTAAATGTTCACAATTGACATAATAATAAGCCTTATAGTGACCTATTAGGATAATAAGTCATTTTTTGCATACATGTAATCTATATCTGTATTTTACCATTTATTCATTGAAGCTGATCTTTTCTGGAGGATTTTGCACTGAAAGTCTTTCTTGTATTTAGAAGGATTATCTGGCGCCCTCTTGTGGTTCATATGTCTAAACTTCGCGTTGGTCTGAAATGAAGGCAACATAAAAATAAAATAAATAACAAAACAAATTATTTTAATTAAAGCCATTCATTCACAGTCTTTTTTAATGTGTTGTTATCAATGGATGGAGCAATGTATTGTTTAATTTAATGTACATTAAATTAATTGTTTAACTAATTGTAGATATTAGAAGTTATAAATATGCACATAAATGAAACGTTTGTGGGACGAATACTGCAGAAGGACAATAATTATTAAAAAATTATTTAAAAATTCCCAGAAAAATTTGATTTGATGCAACTTTCAATTTTACCATCTTTCTATCGACTGGCAATGTTTACATGCTGGAGTAAAAAACCCCTATAGAAATACTAAAGATTAATTTCAGAGTAACTGCAGTCTGTAATACAATTAATAAAGTTAAGAAAATTAAAATAATAATTAGTTCAAACAAAACTTTCATATTTGGCAGCAACTCATCAAATCTTAGAAAAAAATTTGATTCTGGATTGCACAAATATTGAGTCACTTTTTTTTTTAATTGAAGTTCAATGATGAGGCAGAAATGCATAGAAAAGTCACCAATAAAATGTGCTGGTAGCCATAGAACGGTTAAGAAGAAAAGACAAATTAAAAACAGAAAAACATACAAATATATTTCTATCCAAGTTATATGATTTTTTTTTCTGGATGCGAATAAAATAAACAAAGCTTAAAACATCTGTATCAAAAATATAGAAATGAATGTCATTGTCAAGAGAAGTTTTCTTGCTAAACTCAACAGACACTGAAAATATCCGACTAAACTGTCACTTTTCACGAGCAGCGATATTATTGCTGCATTTAAAAGAACATTTGCATATAATACAGCTTATAATACAGCATATAATAAAACATGGGATAAGTGCTTTGGATCCACACAAAACTTTAAAGACTTGACTCGACAACTAGACCGATTAGACAAAGACCCGACGAGGATCAAAGAACACAGGTGGGATTAAACACACAGAGAGTAATCAGGGAACGAGACACACCTGGGAACAATCAAGGGGTCGACAAAACAACATGGAGACTCACGACACAGAAACCCAAAATAAACACAGAAAAACTCAAATCAACACAGAGAAAACTCAGTCCTGACATTTTTACATTGTCATAACGTTGTTATCCAGAGGCATTCTTGATCTGATTTCACAATAAACTTCTCCATCGGTTGCTGCATGGCTCCACTTTCCTGTAGAGAAAGAGAAAAACATGAGATCAAACATATTCACGTTTTTTAACATTGGTAATAACAGCATTAATTACAAAGCTGCTACTGCAGATATTGTCAAATATCAAATAATATTACATTTTACATTCTTTACCATGTAGCAGCAATATTTTACAGTGATGGAGGAAATCCAATACAAAGAAAATAAAATGCACATTTAGCAAATTATTTAGTATAAATTATACAGAAGCACATTCAAATGTACAAAATAATCTCAATACAGATTTCACCCACCTTTATGTTGTTTTTCTCTGTTTTTACGTTTTGCTTTAACATTCAGTGGTTTCTAAAACAAAAAATAGACCTCAGGATTTTTACAAGACAACAATTTGTAGCAGATGTAGCTGGCTGTGAATAGAAATCCAGTTATAAAAAGTTACTTTAGCTCAGCATTTCTAAGTTATAACAAATCACCTAAACTTTGGGGACAATTATTAAGCAACATTTCTAATAAAATAAATTAATGTCAATGAAAGTCGAGCAGGTATCCAGAACCCTGAAAGTCCTCAGCTGGTTCTCTGGTCTGACATGTTCTGCTGGTTTCTAGTTGTATTAAAGGGCAGATGATTGTCTGACCTGCATGATGGGATGTAATGACCTGCAGTGTTGTTGGCATGACGACACATTTCAGTGAAAACATCGACTGCTGGAGCTGAACAAACTGACCTGTAGTTTCTGTTTTTATGCAGCTGTAGACAGAATCGTCCTCTGGGTCATCAGAACTCCCTGTCAACACAACAAACCATCAACAAAAACTAAATGATGTATAATTAAGGTAAATAAATAAGATTTAAACCTAACTACTTTATTCTAGCTGCTGATGTACCTTGATGCTGATCCTGATTTCAACAATATTCTACAGGAACACTGTGGGAAACGTGTCAGTGCCTGAATATATTCATTTGTTTTGGAGGAATGCTCATTTTTAAAGCCTTAATCTTCTTAAATGATGCTTGGATTTGATCTGTTTCCAAAATATTTTGGATGTTAATTTCAAACCCTGGCAATCTTACAACTAAAATCAGTCAGTTGCTGCATCTTGACGTTCTTCAAGGAGTTTAACTTACTATTCATAGTGGCTGGTTGGATTGACTCGTATTCAGAAGCATCACCTGCAAAGCAATGAAAATGTCAAGAGTAGAAAAATCTGAATTTGGGAATTTAAAACTTTTTTTCTTTTTTGCAGTTTTCTATGTGACGTCTTCTTTAGTGTTATCTCCCACAAGTTTGACACATTTTATGCCAATAACCTGAAATGTTAGAATATTAAAATGTTTTGTTTGGGTTTTTTTCTTGCTGCTGTTTAAAAGTTAGAAAACATCCCACACATGATGGCAGCATGTTTTATGTAGCAGATGAATTGCTTTCATATGTTACTGTGTTGGACTGTAGAAAAATCCTAATCCTAATCCGGGATTTTTTCAGGTTACATTTTAGCACCAGCTCCAGTAGAATCAGATTTAAATAATGTTGAACTTTTTCTGTTTCTCAGAATAATGTCCACTGTGGCTGTTTTAGGTCTTTGATAAACGATTATTGAAAATGAAATCATCTTAAATCACATTTTTATGGAGCTAATATAAAATACAAATCAGAGTTACTAACGGTGAAGCAGAGAGCTGTAAACTTGACTCTCTGTCTGGTTGGGTCCTTGATTTGTGGTCGAGCTCTGACTGCTGCCCTTTGACCTAAATTATACAAAAAGTTAAACTGAAATAAAAACAAAAGAATGGAAGATGAACGATTGTGATCAGAGAAAAGTGAAAACCAGAGTGCTGACCTGAAGCACCGTAAATCTGTGGATGGAAAAAAGAAAATTTGATGCATTATAGTAAAAACTGTTTTTCTTTTTCTGTTCCTCTGTTTTGTCATCTAAATAAATTTAAAGCATTTGAAACTCAAGCATCTAAGTTTCTGTATATTCACCCTTGGATGGTCTGAAGCACAAAATCAACAGCAGGAGAAAACCAAACGTGATTCCAACAACTGGTTTAACGATCAACATCACAGGAAATGAAGAGCTGACAGGACTGGATACTGGAAATTAGAAACATTAAACATTAGAAAACATTTTTAGCCCAACAATGAATGAAAAACAAGTTTGAGCCACTGTCCTTTGTTTTAGAGCAACCACCAGGAATTTCATTCATTCTTAACACAATAATATATCGTTCTTACATATTTTGGAAGAACATCAACACTATCAAAAACAAGCTGCTAGGAAACTTATTTTGCTTTTTGTCACTTTTCTACCTGCTATGTTTGCGGTGAAAGACAAGATTTAAAGCATCGACATCAACGACTCTGTTTATCTTTTCCTTGAAAAAAATGTTTTACTAAATAAAAATCATGAAAAGTTTTAATCCTCCTCACCTCTAACAGACATCCAGCTACTTGGTGACTCTTTTCCTGAATGTTGACATTTGTAGAAACCTTCATCTGACTTTGACACTGCAGAGATCTTCAGCTCCTCTCTGCTGTCATTATTGATGAGTTTATCATTGTGATAGAAAAACACATTGGAGAGAAGATTTTGTTTTTTATCTCTGCAGCTCAGAGTAACAGGATCTCCTTCAGTCACAGGATGAACAGGGCTCTCCAGGATTATAGCATCATAATCATCAGCTGTAAAATATATAATATCACATTTCAGAAGTGATTTTTAGAAAAGGAGGTGACAGAGGAACATCAGTTAAATAATAAAGTATAAGGCAGTTTTTTCTTTTGCCAAGATTTAACACTCAATTTCTAGTCAGATTAAAGAATACCCAAATGTGAATTGTGTCACTTTCTGCACATATAAAGTAGAGAAAAGCTGTAACTATACAAGACTTTTGAAAATGAAAATTATATTTTCATTTTCAAGTTTTGACAGTCATTATTATGGATACCTAACTAAAAGTAAACAAATTAATGTCAATAATAATAAATTGGTTTCAGTCAACAATGTACTGGGATGAAGAGAGTAAAAAGTTTGATTTTTTTCATATACAAAGAGTGTAAGAACTGTGGAGTAAAAATTGTTTATGTCTCTTAACAATTTTATTTAATTCTTTTACTTATTTAACCACATTAGTTTTGTTCAACCTGTTAGAGTATGAAGACTAGAGAGTCTCTGCAGAACCAGTTAGATAAAGTTTCCTGTTGACGTCTCCCTGCAGCAACTGCAGCAGGCTGATAGTGACAATACCTCACCATACATACCACAACAAGGGCCAGTATTTAACAGAAAAGAACATATAGTTTAGATAGATATAGTGTGATAGAATAAGCCCTGAGTCTTAAGAAGTTTCTCTATGGAAAATCACCAGCTCAGAGTTTTAAGAAATTGGTGCACCTGCTGGATATTCTGGTTTGACAATGTTCTAGTTATCCAAAATTGTTCCATTAGTAAACCTGATTTTTGGAAACTCACATATTTGAACAAGAAGATGTTTAACTGACCCTCCAGTGTGGTTACGTGGCTTGTATATTGTTCAATTGAAACTGGAATGACTACATTGTGTAACATGAGTTCTATATATTGTGAAGGCTTGCAGCTCCAAATCAGAACTCAGTGCTGTTTGTTCTCCGTCTGCAGACAAAATAAAGCTTTGCTCTTTGCCATTTGCCAGAGTCTCAGCCTGATCTGTTATACAGATTTTTGACCACAGAACAGTACTAGAAATCATAACTTACTATGTACAGTGATGTTCACTGCATTGCTGAACTCTCCTGATCCAGACTCACACCAGAACACTCCACTAGGAAACCAGTTCATGTTGATGGTGCATGTAGATCCAGTCATTGTCCCCCAGATGGAGCAGGATGACAGGTGGTCTCTTTCTATAAACCTCATCACTCTCCACTCAGTAGAGTTTCCTTTGCAAGTCAGTGTGACAGATTCAGAGCAGAAGTGTTGAACTCTGTCAGGATTCACTGAGAGAGAAGCTGCTGCTGAATCTGAAAAACAAAATACATTTTTAAAGATTTTCCTTCAACATAATATTATGTATGCAATGTTTTACTTCACATAATTTTCTTCTGTTGTAAAAAATTAAATGAAATGAATGCATGCCTAATATTTAAATTCTTTTAATAATTGCAATATCCCTTAAACTATTTATAGAGGCATCTATTCAACCATTCATAAATATATTAATAAGGAAGCTATTGATATATTTCTGATTTCTATACATCATAAATCAGAGGTATAACTTCATACAGAAAGACTGGAGAGACGAGAACTCAGAACATTCACTGGTTCCTTCTTGTTGCAAGGAAACAAAGTTGTGCAGTTTGTCATTCTGTCCAATATTTTACCAATCAAGCAACCAATCTAGATATCTATCCAGAGCTTTAAGCTCATGAACTATAGTTGTGCATATCAGAAACTGAACATCAGAATTATATACCTAAAGGAACAAACTGCAATTTTTACATAACATTTGATTAAAGTTAGACCATTGAGAGAGAAACAAACTGACCTGCAGACCAGATAAACTTTACTTCACTGTAATCAGTGTAAAACTTTGGTTCTCCTCTTCCTGCTCTGCACACAAATCCTGCTGTGAGAGTCGATCCACTAATGATGAAGGAGTTCTGCTCAGTACCATTGGTGCTGCCAGGAAGCAGCTCATAGGTGTAGGTACTGCTGGTTGTATCAGGAACAGTTTTATACCAGAAGAACCTCCATCCTGCTGATTGAAGCTCCAAACCCTCACAGTTCAGAGTCACTGAAGCTCCAGGATTCGGCCATGATGGAGACACAGAGAGGACAGGCTGAGGTTTGGGTGCTGGAGAGAGAGAGATCATCATAAAAATGATATTTTGAATGAAATTTCTAGTGTTGCAGTAACACTTTCCTCTGATGGCTGAGATGATGATGATGATGAGCGCCTTGACTGAATTATGAATACAACTCACAGAACACTGTTAATGTGACGACTCCCCACTCTGTGAAGGTGAAACTGTCTCTTCTTCCTCTGCATCTATAATCTCCACTGCTATCAACAGTGATCATGATTTCACTGGATGTTGGAAACAATCTGTTCAGATCAATCAAACTTTAACTTCTGAGTCATTTATGCTGTTTGATGTTTAAAGCTTCCTGGCTAAGTTATTGTTGAAAATTAAAATTTGTTCCCAATCAATTTACCTGATAAAAAAAGTTTAAGAACTAGTCTTTCAAAAACCAGAATTTGGAAGCATGACTAGCACCGACTGAACGGCTTCCTTCACTTCCTCTGCTAAAACTACAGACAGAGTACATTTCTAAAACAACGCAGAAAATCAACATCATCGTTCAAAACTTCTCCTTCTGTTCGCTGATTGGCCCGGTAGAAATTCTACCAGAGATAATCCAAGTCAATGGGAGAAAGCCCAGACAGAGAACTGAAGAGAGATTAGAACTGAGCAGAACTGCATAGGAAGGCAATGGACAGGTTAAGATAAAATAGTCTGAAACTGTTACAAATTATTTCTGATTTACAATTTAACATTAGAACTAATGCAAATGTGAGGAGTTTTGCATCCAAAATGTTCTCTGATGTTCTAGGATTGTGTGAATGAGGATTTTTCTGTCAGACTTACAGCTCACTGTCAGTGTAAAGGGAAAGCTCCAGTCTGTTGTCTGATAGCCTTTACTAGCCCTACACCTGTAGTTCCCTCTGTCAGACTCAGAGACTCTGTTGATCTTGTATTCATTGGATGTTGGAGATTTTCTGTATTCATTGGATGTTGTAGGGTTTCTGTTGTTTGTACTCCATTCATACGTCCACTGAGTTCCTTCATCATCCTGCATCTCACATCTCAGAGTGACCGTCTCTCCTCTGAATACAACAGGCCAGCTGGGATGTTGGTTCACAGTCGGCCCAGAAACTAAAATGAATAAAATTCAATCAGAAGACAGAAACTTATACTAAGGAAAAAATGGAAAATGCTTAATTCTTATGGATTATGATTAGCACCCTCATTAATTGGTGATATGCAAATAAAACATTTTGTTTTGTTTCTGACAAAGCAAGAAAAAAACATATCATGTGTTAAGGTGAACCACGAATGGAGCAAAATGAACAGTAATAAAACTGGACCAATAAACAGATCAAAGATTTTAAAACAGATTTTTTGTTTTATTTCAGAATAGAACTGAACTCACCAATTTTCTGAATGTTGCTTTTTTCTGTATAGAAAACTGGATTTCCTCTTCCTCCTCTGCAGCTGTAAACTCCTCCCTCTGAGACACTGATAACTCTGTACAGTTTATCATTTGATCTGAACTGATCTTCAGAATATTGTTGATCATTTCTGAACCAGTCAAACTTCCAGTCATCAGATTCGTCCACAGAGCAGGTCAGTGTTATGCTGCCCCCTGCTGGTATGATTGTTCTGACTGCTGTCAGTTTGGCTCTGGGTTTATCTGCTGCGATTTTTAAATTTAAAAATCAAAAGAAAATCATATTAGTTCTTTGCTTGGTTACTTCTCTGTTTAAGGCGGTGTCTCTGTGATAACTTATTATCACAGAGTTTTTGTAATAATTTATTATTAACATGTACAATGCTTATTAGGAAAGATTACATTACTGCCAGACAAGGGAAAATACCTGCGTTGCCAAAAGGAAACTCAAAAAATTGTAAACATGTGCAACACAGTCTTAAAACAAGAAAATATGTCAGAGGAAACAACAATGCATTTTGATTCACAATCAAACTAAAGGGTTGGTTTATGAATCACGTGATTCGGTTCGATTGCGAGGCTTCAAACGTCACCGCCTGTTTCTGCACCACAAGCCTCGATACAAAAATCCTCATTAATTATTTGATACACGATAAATCATATAAGATGACTTACTTCAGGAAAAACAAAGCTATTTTTAACAAACTTAACCATCTTAAAATGTTGAGTATTGCTTAGTACAACATTAAATTTATGATTAAAGAATTAAAGTTGTGGCTTAACAGTAAATTGTAGATTTACTTTGTAATATTTACTTCAGTGACATGTAGCTGTTTTTATTTATCTTCCATGCTTTTCTTTTGCTTGTAGTCAGAAATAACAGAAAATCATGGTTTTATATTAAATCCAAACAATATAAAGTTTCTAAATCAGACTCGCGTGTCACTGTCAGTTGGACGTCATCGCTCCATTCTGTTAGCTGATAATATCTTCTAGCCATACAGCGATACTCTCCACTGTCGGTGTCAGAGACTCTGTCGATGATGTATTCACTGGATCCTTTTAGAGAGTTTCTATTGTTTCTTTTCCAGTTATATGTCCACCGAGTTCCTCCTGCTCCCCTGATCTCACATCTCAGAGTGACTTTCTCTCCTCTATATACAACAGGTCCACTGGGTTCTAGGATCACAGTCGGCTTGGAAACTATTCAACAAAAACAAAACAGCTTTTATCTAATAAACTGATAAATATTTCCTTTGGATTAGCACTGCTGTTCCTATGTATGATACAGTATATACGTCGATGTGCAATGTGCTTTGTTACTTAAGCAAACGTTTTCTGGCTGAATATTTAATAAATCAAAAGTCCAATTTTATAGAAACTATTTCAGTTTCTGAGCTCATAAACTACATGGATTTTTTTTTATTTTAACAAACATGTTAATTGTGTTCTCTAAATCTAACACAGCAATTGTAATTTTAAAAATAAAGTTAGGAAACAATAAAACAGGAATGTTGTCATGACTGACTGTTAGAGCTAAATCACAATCATTTATAATTATCAGGTGAAATAGTTTTGGATTTTGAAGTGTCATAGGAAAAAACTTCTGACATTGACAATCTGTCTGGGCATCAGAGAAAGTCCTGAGTGATCTCAGAAACTATGATAAAGATAATAATAATTTTATAACACTAAATATCTGTCACATCATAATATTATGTGTTCGGTCAAAAGTCAAAGTAGACCAATCCAATTTTTTTCTCTGGGGTCACTAGAGAGTTGGTTTATTTCAGGATGTTCTGCTTTCTTCTCAAAAACCTTCATTTGTGAACCAAACAGTTGCATCAATTCTGACCAACAGTTTGATCAACATGATGAAGATTGCATCATCAACCCAGAGTATTTTTGCAGAGCAAACAAAATAATTTAGACGAAGGAGCTGTTGGTGTTCTTTCTCTAAATGGACATTCTACTGAAATATCGACAGGAGGATTTCTTTCATTTTCAACTTGAGTAAATTACAAGAGATTTGTGGGTTGTTGTTTTTTTTTTTAAACTGTGTAGTATATGCTGCTCTTAAGGCCTGGATTTGTCAATCATTTTCAGATTAGTAACTTATTATTTATTTTATTAATCCACTTATTTGGACCAAACAGTATAGCATATGAGGATACCTTAATGTTTAAACAAAACTATCACAATGACAAATTGTGGAACAGATGGATGAAATTGTGATAAATTTGTGCAATGCACGATCAAATTCATTAAGCATCAATTGAGCGTCAATAGTGAGTAAAACAGATTGTTGTTTTGTGTCGTATTGGCTGCAGTATTTTGACAAGAATGTGAAGTTTGGATCGTTGATCTCAGTTTCCATTCCTACGGGTTGTTTTGATACGGTTGCCATGTTGACTTTTCAGTAATGAACGGACAGATCTCCTACAAACTAGTTAGTTTAGAAATGTAAAGTTTGCTTGGTTCTTTTAGTCAGAGCATGAAACTTAAGTGGTTAAAAAAGCGCTCTGATTCAGGTGCTAGTGAGTTTCTGTGGTGGTTGTGGTCGGTACATCGGGTTTTAGCTGACAGCCAGAAGGGGAAAGCCGAACTATAAAAAAATATCTAGTCACCAGTTTATAGTTTAGTTTCTCTTGCTTATGAATTTGTACTTATACTTAAAAGGTTGCAACGCTACACAAAACATCATACTAGATGTATTAAAATGAAAAAGATAAAAATAATTAACGTCAATAAATTACATAAACTGAATGAGAAAAGATAAAATATATTTCTTACCTTCAGTGTTTCCATAAAAGGCCACACAGAGCACTGAAACAAAGATAAACTTCTTTAAAAGATAAATTTCTATCAAACTGACACAGTTATTGATATTACAACTAAACATTTGTATTTTCACATGAAAAAAGCTTTTTTTATTAACTCAAATTACCTAACTGGGTGATTAAAAAAGTTGTTTGAAGTGACAGAGGATCATGTCCAACCAGTTTCACACTTTCATACAAAATGTCAACAGAGACTCAGTAATTTACTTACCGAAGAAGCTCAGCCTCAGTAGCAGCTCCTTCCCCATCCTCACACACAGACCAAATGCGAAGTCTACCTGACTACCAGGCTGTAGACTGTCGGTTTCCTCCCAGCAGTGATCAGAAGCCGTTGCGTTTCCTGTCCGCTGCATGTTCACATGTTTCATCTGCAAAGATCTGCCTTTTAAAAAACATTCAACCAAAGTTGCAAAGGTGATGTGTATTTCTGCACATGCATGAATTTGTGGTGCAAAAATGATTAAAGAGAGCTTGTTCTTTTTAAAATGTGTTTATAAATTATGCACAGCTTTAGCATCAGTCATCCACTCTTAAGGTGAAGCTATTTTACAAAGAATGCTTTGAACACCAGGTTTGTGAAGCTCATATTGTAAAAGATTTGCAGGTGTAACTACGACTAAAAATGATGCTACAAAGCAGTTAGACAAGTTGATACACATCCCAACTACACTAACCAGAGTAACACCACAAAAGCATTGCTTGTTCTTCATTTAGAGCTGAGCACATTTACTGACCACATTTACTGACCACATAGACGAGGTGTTGCTGTTAGCTCTGATAGCGAGCTCTGCAAAAGTCACACACTGTTTATTTCTTCTCTACATGTCGGACATTTTTCCTCCAAGCATCATAATGCAAAGTTTTGTGGAGGCTTCAGGCAGCTTCTGAATTTAAACAATTTGAATTAGCCAACTCAAATTGGGGTCTGTATAGTGATGTTACGTGATGAGCCGAGGCTTCGAGGCGTGTGTCGAGTAATGGAGGGGGCGTTTCCGTAAAGCGCGTATCGAGGCTTGCTTCATGGACCTTACCAAGCTCCGCCCACAACCGACCCACGTGACCGCAAGTCTCACAAGCAAAGCCTCGTAGCGCATTGTTTCTATGTAAACATGACTCCATTAGTGCATAATTTCTACCTGATTTTCACAATATATCAGCTACTACGATGGACAGAGGAAATAACAAGTTCATGTCATCATCTGGGAGGAGGTTACTGGTTTTTCAGTCACAAGCTGGTTGCAAACCTGAGGCTAGCAGGTGTCAGTCGGTCAGTTATGGTAGATCTGAAATTTGGTTTGATGACCTCAATATGAGAAGCTACAGACTGATAAGAGGAACCAAAGAGCTCTGTTACGGTAAAGAAGCCATTTGTTTGTTAAAATTTTATGAAATCTATTTGTTCTTTTTGATGTTTGTTATGAATGACGTATAATCACAAACAAACAGGGTAATTGGTCCAACGTTTAGAAACTACAGCGGCTGTAATGAGCCACAGCAAATGTAAACAAAGGTAAAATAACCCGAACAGGTGATCAACTCAAAACCATTCGTATCATTTTAGTCTGTCTCTCTTTGTAGTTTAAGCACACTTGTTACCGTATCAACCGCCTGCGCCCCGCAAGACGAGCAAAGATTACGTTAAAAACATAACATCCAGTCCGTTACGATATCAAGTTTCCAGGCTTGATATTTATTTATGGATTATTAATCAGCGCTTCCCTGAACACAGCGATGGTTGATTGACCAGCTGTACTTTGTGCTAGAGTGGCTAACACGAGTAACAATTTAGTCCAAAGCCTTTTCTGCTAAAATAAAATCTTTAGTGTGTGTCAGATACAGTGCACGTTGCATATTGATCTGTTTAGCTAACGTTAGACTGTGTAGCAGACAGGCTTCAAGGTGTAGAAGTTGTATCAGAACTACTATTATGCTGTACTTAGCTAACGAGAAGCTCGTGTTTGTGAGACGGCCACCCACGTGACCACGTAGAATGAGCATCAGCCAATGAAAAGCGGCCCCTCTGGTAAGGTCCATTTAGGGGAGGAGCCGAAAACGATGACGTCCGAGGCCTCGCTGCCCGGCTGTACCACGTGACTGCTTCGGGAAATGGCTCAGATTTTGTCGCGCGGTTTGACAGCTTTATAAACCCCACAGGCTCCATTCAAAATGTGGGTTGTTGTAGGCGAGTTGCGGTCAGTTGAGAGAGTGGATAGAGTTTTGATAGTTTGGATAATGGTTATTTAGTTTGAGACAGTTAGTTTGGTGTTTGGAGAGTTTTGGAGAGAGATAGATAGATAGGAGATTTAGGAGCACAAAGACAGGATAGGAGTAGGATGGAGCCAGCGAGAGGTAAGGTGAACTGAACATTTGCAGACGCATTAGGTTTGCTTATGAGGAACTGTATTTTTCACTGTTTCTTATTTTCTGTAAAGGTGAGGTGTTTATTGTGCACCAAGGAGTTGGGGTACAATAATAACACCTCATCCATGCTAAGACACTACCGTGCCTTGCATGAGAATAGGGAGGAAACTGGAGCTTCACCCAGCCAAGGTATTTCATTACTATACTATATACTATACTATAATCATCGGTCACTGTACCCCAATCTGTACAAACTTGCACTTATTTATTTATGCACCCCAGCATCATCTGTGCCATGTGAGTGTCTTTTCAAAGGCTGAGAAGTAGTGTCAAAAAAGAGAAATCGTTTGAAACCTAAAACTGTGGAGAAATTGTTGTTTCTTAATAAAAATGAATGAAATCATCCAAGTTACACAAGCATTAGCCTATTCACTACCCCCTCCCTCGTTCCACAAGCACTTTCACTGTCCTCTGCCTGATTAAGCTCATGCCATTTTTCTAGAGTCACAGAAAAACATTATTACACAACATGCCATATCACATGACACTACTATTTTGGGAATAATTACACAGAGAATACATTCAAACAATATTTTATTGTTCAAACAATATTTTATTGTACACATATGTACACCTTTTGTGAAGTCATTCCCAAGAGCCATAATAGACAAAAATTCAATGCATCACATGTGTTAAGATACAGCGGGCTGTGATTGTACACCTGGCCAATAGGTGGTTTCGTGTGCACATGAAGCCTCAAGAAATGAACCCTTTCTCGAACCAATTGGCTCAAGTGGTTCAATGCCTCATGAGGCTTCATCTCACCATCACTAGGTCTGTACAGAAATAGAAACATTACTTATTATTTCAGAATTTTGAGTTTGACCACCACAAGTTAACCAAGCAGACTTCCCACTGCAGTGTGACCAAATGCAAGCATGAAGAGAGCAGGCCAGGGAGTCTGCCTTTATGCTCACACCCACTAAGGTAATTAGGTGCCAGGTGTCCTCAATCCTGGGGTTTCATCCTGCTACAGTGACAAACAGAGCAAAAGAAGGAGTGCACTACTTTGAATTTGATGGGTTTACAAGCGTGGCCTTTTAGGCACAACAGCCGACATCATGGAAGTCAATTCTTTTAAGTTGTGAACAATTTAGAGCGTCACACTGGAGAAAGAAAAAGGAAGAAGATTAAAGAGATACGACATCTTTGACGGAAATCAATTAGATTATATCTGATAATACTGCTATCTTTCGGCGTTTCTTCTGCCTATACTCTTGAAAGCTTTGAGTTAAGGCGCGTGAGCCGAACGAGTAGCGTGACGTTTGACGTTTACGTTGGATCCCGTTCCTCCGTATTCTCTGAAAGTAAGTCTTTATCATGTGAATAGCAGAGCGGGGACCTTCTCTGCAACATCACTTTCCAAATCGTCCAGTTTGAGTGAAAGGCAGCGCGCGCGATCCCCGCAGAGTTATAAAAGTTCAGAGATACGCGACCACGAACCGCGACATCGCGCGAGACCAAGGCGGGAACGGCGTATCTGGCGGACGCCCTCTCGCGCCATGTTCAGTGCGCCTACTATAAAGCTATATGAGTTTCATATGAGACAATTACGTCACATTAATCCGTTAAATGTGATGTGAATGTTTCTCCTCTGAACACTGTTAGAGTATGGCAAGCCGTTTTAACAGAAATCTGATTTTGTCTGACAATACATAATTACATTCTAGATATCTAAAAATGAATTTTGACTAGACAAAACTACATTTTGATTATCAGGAATAGTAATTTAAGATATCTGCATTTACATTCTGACTAGTAAGAATAATAATTCGAGATATCTTCAATTACATTTTGACGGGCGGCAAAACCGAATTTAAGTTAAAACGGCTTGCCATAGTATGTGAAATAATGACGTTGCTCTGTAGTCACAGCTGTGTTGCATTGTGGGAGCTGTCCAGTGCTGAAACAAGCACCGCTAGGACCTCAAAATGGTGTTGGTGTTTCCTTTTTTACACACAAACAAAACACAAAATATGCATTAAAATGTGACATATTTATTAAATGTAACATGTTTGTAAAAAACAAATAAAGGCAGCTTAGCTGTTTTTAAAGCTTTATCTAAGTAGTAACATCATTTATTTTTTTATTTTTTAACTTCAGCCAATTGTTCCATCTTTTGTCTTCAGCATTGCAGAAATAGGAAACAACAAACATTACATTAAGAGCGCATAGAAAAATAAAAAAAGTCCACAGTGCTTAGACTGCAATATAATACAATTTTATAGTTTATTTCCAAAAGACAGACTTTAATACTGACACCCTTACAGTATCAATTTTACTTAATACAGCTAGATATGTTTTAATTGAGTAACATAGAAAATAAATGATCATATATTTCACACTTTCACAGCATTTTGGATCAGAGACAAATATTAATTATATTTAAAAGTAGCAAAATATATTCAAGACATTGAAAGATAAAACTTGTACTTAAAGACAACGTTGCTCTAACATGAAGTATGTACATGAATTCTAAGCATAGATAGATAGATAGATAGATAGATAGATAGATATATAGATAGATAGATAGATAGATAGATAGATAGATAGATAGATAGATAGATAGATAGATAGATAGATAGATAGATAGATAGATAGATAGATAGATAGATAGATAGATAGATAGATAGATAGATGATAGATAGATAGATGATAGATAGATGATAGATAGATAGATAGATAGATAGATAGATAGATAGATAGATAGATAGATAGATAGATAGATAGATAGATAGATAGATAGATAGATAGATAGATAGATAGATAGATAGATAGATAGATAGATAGATAGATAGATAGATAGATAGATAGATAGATGCTACAAGGCAGATTCATCGTTCAGAGTTGCTCCTGATTTGATTTCAGAATAAACTGGTTCATTTGTTGCTGCAGGTTTTCCTGTGAATTAAGACAATTAGCATTAATAATAACAAATTCAACAAGCAGGAATTTAATTCCTAGAGTCAAACTGAACCCAACACTGTTCATATAGAAAGCTTACACCATTAGTTATAAAGCATTTTATATAGAGGAAAATTTGCAAAGTCAGACATCCAAAATGCTAAAAAGGATGACTAGATATGGGAATTATGGTGAAAATTAATTTACAATGTAAAATGATTTGATTAAATATGTTGCATATGAGAAACTGAATGTAAATCCTGTTACCTTTCCTGTTCTTCTTGGCTTTGCTCTTGTTGACCACAGCGTACGTTGGAGCGAGTTCTGAAACAGGAAACTCATTCAATCAAACACAGGAATGTTTTACAGCTATGTTTTACACAACATTGTTTACCAAAAATAAAAGAAGAAGAAAAAAAAGACGGTAAATTTATTTCAGATTCTGAAAAGCTGAAACCAAATTCAAGAGAGACAATACGTAGTTTTTTTTTCTTCGTTTTAATAACAGACTGCATTTGACAAAAGAAATATCCACCACTGTGTCATCGAGAGGAAGATAAAACTTCACAAAAGGAAAGGGAAATTTTCCTGACACAATTTGCAGCTGCGTGGCTACATGGGGAGGATCAATATGTTGTAAAACAATCGTTACACTGCAAACTGAGTCAAAAAGCTACTGAGAAAATTAACATGCAACAAATGTTTTCATAAAACACACAATCTGTAAAAGTCTTCAGTCCCTCTGTTTTTGCTGATGTCTAGTGAGAGTTTGCAGCCAATGTTACAGATAAATATGTACTTTTTTATGATGATGATGAGATCATGATAAATAATTTCAAAACATTTAAAGAACCATTTCCTACATACTGAACTGCAAAAGAAAGAAGAAGATAAGAAGGTGCAATAAAGTTAAAGTGTTTAATTAATCCAGAATTCAACACACTGCTGTCACATGTAGAATACAACCAGAACAAACTAAATATCCATTAAGTTTTTTTTTAGGGTTGTTGTTTGCATTTTTACAGTCACTCTGAAGTTATTCAGTAGCCATGCTTTATACTGAGGTTTTTATTTACCCTTCTCCTGACTGATGCCTTTATTTTTTATCATAACTCTGTGATCAGACAGAAGCCATTAAGATCTTTTAGAAATATAAGTGCTGCACATTATTTTAGATTAATCAGAATCAAAATTAGTCAAACAGCATTTTTGTTGCTATTGTTCTATAGTTTGTATGTAATTACAGATTAATTTATGATTCTGGTCAATTATACCAGATGTGTTAGATAAAAATAAAAATAAAAAAGTTGTGAAATTATTTTTGATTCTTTCTCTTTTTAGAATGAAAAAGCTGTAGAATGAAGTCAGACGATCTGAACCTGCAGGGTAATGACATGAAGACACATTTTAATACCAAGTCTGACTTTACCTGCAGCTCTTGGTTTCACTTCAGCGTAAACAACGCGTTCCTCAGGTTTACGGGGTTTTCCTGTTGAGATCGACAAAACAAAGACATGGAGTCAGAAATCCTTCAGTTATCATCTCGTGTTGCAGAAGGTTTGTGTTTTTTGCACTCACTCTTTTTTCTGAGCTTTTTGAACTTAATCATGGTGTACGTTATTTCTTTGGGTTCAGCTGCAGAAAAAAAACATTTCACAGTTTTAGTTCAGTTTTTTTTTTTTTTTTTTAAAGTGCATCTGCTTTAAATAGAAATACTTCACCAGGAGCGGCGGCTTCAGAAGGCTTGACTGATGCATAGAGAGCATCACCTATATTAAGAAAAAAAAAACAATAATGGGTTAATAGTTATATAATAACAACGAATACTTATATAAATGTGATTTATTTTTATATATATATAAATTTGCACAAATCTAATATTTTCCACATTATCAACGTTGGGCATTTGTGTGGAGGAAAGAGATTAATTTAATGCTACACAGATTAAGGCTGTGATATAAAATCCTGACATTGTGAATAGATGGGAACATTTTTCAGATGTAATTGGTTGTACTTTATGGTATTTTCACTTATTTTTTTTAACAGTAGTCTAATATGCCATTAGCATTAACGTCACACAGTTAGAAAGAGAAATTATTCAAGACAAAAATATCCTGCGTCTTTATCTGAAATCATTTTTGATATATTTAAACTGAATTTCATATTTTACTGTAAGTTCAATGTGTCATTATAGAGCAGTTTTATATTAGTTTATTTTAATTGTACACAAACATGCAAATATAAAGCATACTGAATAAATATGTAAGTTGATTTAAAAAAATAAAAAAAGTAAATGCATTATGAGAAGAATCTGATAAAATTCTGACCTTCAGAAGGAGCGTTATTGTCACTGATCTCAATCTCTGCTCTGTGATTGGTGGTCGACCTCTGATTGTTTTTGTCTGATCTAAAATAAAAATACAGAAAAGTTACAGCAAACAACGACAGAAATTCATGTTAGTTACAGAAGAAGGGAAAGTTATGTACTGACCTGAAAGAGCATAAATCTGTGGGAAAAAAACATTTATTGTTACTTATTCTGTGGTTCAAATCACTTTTAACATGAAGCAGAGCAAATGTGTGCCGTTGATTAAAGAGTGTAAATGAACAAAGTGGGATCGAACCTTTGGGCCGTCTGTAGCGCCACAACAAGAGCAGGAAAATAATCAGAATGATTCCACTAATGGGTCCAATGATCAGCAGTAAACGAGACGAGGAGACGGGACTGGAAAGAGTTACTGGAAATAACAAACAGTGAGAGGAAACCAAAAGTATTTATTACCAGATGTTACATCACGTCCAAATAGACAAATGGAGATTACATCAAATATTTTAATCCTCCTCACCTCTAACAGACATCCAGCTGCTTGGTGACTCTTTTCCTGAATGTTGACATTTGTAGAAACCTTCATCTGACTTTGACACTGCAGAGATCTTCAGCTCCTCTCTGCTGTCATTCTGGATGAGTTTATCATTGTGATAGAAAAACACATTGGAGAGAAGATTTTGTTTTTTATCTCTGCAGCTCAGAGTAACAGGATCTCCTTCAGTCACAGGATGAACAGGGCTCACCAGGATAATATCATCATAATCATCTGTAAAACAATCAGAATATCAAATACTGACAAGCAATCAACTTTTATCAACCTTTTGAAAAAACTGTTCCAGTTATTTAAGTAGATTTTATATCTTTGAGTGTTAAACCAAGCTAATTGAAAACACAACTAATCGCTATTTTTTTCAACAATTGATAATTATTTTTGAATTATTGATGACAAAAAAAAATTCACACATCAACCAAATAGTTGCATTATTTTAGATAAAAATACTTTTGTGATTGATCTCTGAAAGTGTTCAGTAATGAAAAAAAAAACAGTTTTTATAAACGTTACATAATGCAGCTTTAATATAAAAACATATTAAACAAAAAAACCTGGCATAAGACTCCATTTCACTAAGAGAAGGAACATGAGAGATTTTATTAGATTTTTCAGAGGATTGTTAACATGCAGCTGTAATTATGCAAAGTTCTAATATTATGATGCCTTGTATTATAATATTAAAGTTGGCATATTTAAAAAACAAAACAAAAAAAACTACTGCACATTTGTAACATTCTTATTTTTTTAAGCACTTCTGGATGGAGGTAAATTGCATTTCTTTGCTTTGTACTTGTGACGTGCAATGAGAAAGTTGAATTTTATTCTATTACTCTGATTATTAGTAATTTTACACTAGTTTTTTGTTATTTTTTTTCTAAAATTTACTTGGACCCACATGCTTACAAAACAGAACAGTCAAAGAAAGAAGGAGAGCTGCTCAATTTTAAAGGACAAAAAACATCAACGCCTTTCTGCTGCTCACGTCAAACATAAAATTTTGATTTATTCATTTTGATAAAATTTACCTGGAGAGCAAACAATGTAGGAATCACTAGATTCCTGTAGACAGGAACTGTAGTTATTCTGAATAACAAAGAGTAAACAAAAACATAAAAAAATCATAACCTACCCTGTACAGTGATGTTGACTGAGTTGCTGAATTTTCCAGATTCAGACTCACACCAGTAAACTCCACTGTGATCCTCCAGTCTGTCAATGGTACATGAGGATCCATGCATCGTCCCCCAGTTGGAGCACCGAACGTGTGATGGACTGGTTGATTCTGTAAACCTCCTCAGTCTCCACTTGGTGTCGTTCTCACCACATTTCATTGTGACAGATTGATCAACGAAATGTTGAACTCTGTCAGGACTCACTGAGAGAGAAGCTGCTGGATGAGAGTCTGGAAACAAAACACATAATTGTACAGAATGTTTCTTAGCAGTTGTGTTGAAAAATGTAAAAAAAACAATATTTATTATTGATCTGTGATTATAAAATAAACAGTAAAAAGATTAGTGGTTTATAGACATTACAGTAGGGAAGGTAAAACCAACGACACCAAAAACAACAAAAATAAAGAAAATAAGTGTTACCTCAAATAAATTTTAGATTCTTAAGGTTGTTGATATAATTTTTTTTTATAAAAGTGAGAAAGAGTCCACAATGTCAGAGTTTCAGAGCTTTGAGGTAACAAAACTAAAATAAAAAAATATAAAAACTATCAACTTTGTTAAGTATGAATAACAGTAAAATGCTGCAGTGATAATCTGCTACTTTGTTACTTTATCAGTTAAAATAGAAATGGTCAAAACTGACTCCAAGGTTTTGACCTTTAAATGTCAAAAGGGAAGAAAATTTCAAAAACTTACAATCTTCTATCAAATATTTCTGCAATTAATTCAGAGTTAATCAAACTTCCAAATAGCACTTAAATAATATAATTTAAATATCTAGGGTACAATGGTTTCAATTGTAACCTAATTTTTTCACCACTTCCAAAAGTATCAATACAGAGGAACCCAAACAATTAACACATTTTTGAATCACATGTTGAACCAAATCATAAAATCTTGCATCCCTGTAGAAAACGAAGCAGTTGAGTAGCCATGGACCTACGCTAATAGAAACAAACAGAGCGGGGTTCCTTCATTTAGTCTGATTATAAACTGTGAAAGACAAGAATTTTCAAACTGTTATTGAATTTGAAGTCTAAAAAATCAGATCTTAGGGAATGCAAAAGCAATTCCAAGAGACTCAATGTTGTTTATAACTACATGTGTCAATAGAAATAAAAAATTAATTAATGAAGATTTAAAAACATCACATGATATCTTTCAATTAGTGTGAAACACTACAAAGAGACAAAGTGCACATAACAACCAAAACGACTGAAAATAAAACAACATGCTAATATAAGTTCGTCCAGGTAACCAGCTGCTCGTTCAGCTCCTTCTTCAAGTTATTGCAGGTTACTCATGCACCACAGCACCCCCTAGTGCAGGCATGTCAAACTCAGTTTGGCTCTGGGGCCGGATCCAGACTTTTTGTTCTCAGGTGGGCCGGATCAGTAAAAGAATGTCAACTCCAAATATTTAGCTTTGTTTTTCAGTACTATGTTTTATCATTCAGCCTACATTTGTGGCCTACCCTACATATTATAATTATAGATGACAAGGGATCTTTTCTGAGCACAACACATTTATTCAACAAACAATGGAAAAAAATTATTTTCATGTTTGGGTATGAAGGTGTTAACTGGTTTATTTTAACAGTTGATTGAATGCAGTTTTACACCTGAACCAACTCACCACAATAACAAACTCAAGTGGGAGCTATGAAAAAAATATTTTCGCCTTAATTGTCATACTGCTTTGAAGTAAATACAAAAAGTGCAGTGCATGGGCAATAAGATTAGACTACGTCAGATCAAACTACTAGGCTGGGCCTACTGAAGCTGAGAACAAACTGCACAATATCAATTGTCTTTAATATGAAATCAGATGGATCTTATTTTTAATTATCTGTATTCACGAGTGCAAACAAATTTTGTGTCATCCCACTATTTTTTCTCTCTCAATGCACTCCTGCAGTCTACTTGCTGCTGCTGGCTCCTGAAACTTGGCATCTTTTTGCCTTCACAAGTGCATCGATATTAGGTGTCAAATCCTGAGTAGCAGCACATTTAACAATGTCATTCAAGTGTTTATTTGTTAACCTTGAGCGCTGCTTTGTTTTATTATTATTCATTACCGAAAACACCTGTTCACAAAGATAAGTAGTCCCAAACATGGATAGAACCTTTGCAGCCATGGCTGTTAATTTGGGGTAACCTGGCACGAGATATTGATAAAACGTATCCAATCCCACTGACCTAAATTTATCCTTCATAGCGGAATCGCACTGCAAGTCAATAAGCTCGAGTTGAATGTCAGCTGGCATATCAGAAGGCTTCGCTGTAAATGGCAAGCGAAAAAAGCCAAATTTGTTTTGAAGTTCACCGAATACCTGAAACCTCTGCTCAAACTCTTGCAGCAAATCTGTTATGTTATTCTTATATTTATCCAAATCATTATCGGGACGGTCCGGTGTCTCCGGACGACAGCTGTGAGACAAGAGAAATGCGCGGTGTCACCGTTGGATAGCTGCGTCTCCCACAGTGACTGTTTCATCTTGAACGCACTTATGCTGTCGTAATATTGAGTGACAACTCTGTTACGGCCCTGCAATTTAGTGTTAAGTGTATTCAAGTGTTGTGTAATATCAACCATGAACGCAAGATCCTGCACCCATTCCTTGCATTTAAGTTCCTTTACTGGGCATCCCTTCTTCTCCATGAACTGTCCAATTTCCCCTCGTAGCTCAAAGAAGCGCTTCAGTACTGCACCTCTGCTTAACCACCGCACGTCAGTGTGGTATGGTAGGCCAGCATGAATGTCATTATCACTGAGAAATGTGTCAAACTGACGGTGATTTAGCCCGCGCGCTCTGATGAAATTGACAGTTTTCACAACCACACTCATAACATGGTCCATTTGCAGTGTTTTACAACATAACGCCTCCTGATGTAAAATACAATGAAATATCCAAAACTCTTGTCCTCCATTTGCAGTCTGTACTTTGTCACGGAATTTTGTGGCAACGCCTGCCTTTCTCCCGATCATTGATGGCGCACCGTCGGTAGCCAGGCTCACGGCACGGGACCAGTCCGCTCCCACCTTGTCCAGCGCGCCAACGAGAGCGCTGAAAATGTTATCTGCTGTTGTGGTGTCATTCATAGGCACCATTTCAAGAAGCTCCTCGGTGATGGTCAAAGTTTCATCAACACCTCTAATGAATATGGCCAGTTGAGCAATATCTGTGACATCGGTACTCTCATCTATTGCAATTGAAAATGCGATAAATGACTTGATTTTCTCTTTCAGTTGGCTGCTCAAGTCACTTGAGAGTTCTGTCACCCGATCTGCGACAGTGTTCCTTGTTAGACTAATATTGGCAAAAGCAGGTCGCTTTTCAGGGCACACGACTTCTGCAGCCTTCAGCATGCATGTTTTTACAAACTCCCCATCAGAAAATGGCTTGGATGCCTGCACTAGCTCGTTGGCAATAATGTAGCTGGCTCTTACAGCCTCATCAGAAATATCGCGGCTGCGTGTAAAAGTAGACTGCTGTTTCTTCAGACCAGCGACCAATTTGTTTATCTCGTCTTTCCTTATTTGTCCGTTCAAGTGGTCAAACTTTTCTTTATGATGAGTCTCATAGTGGCGCCGAATATTAAACTCTTTGAACACTGCAACTTGCTGATTACATACCAAGCACACTGGTTTTGCGTTCACTTCCGTGAATAAATACTTCTCAGTCCATTTTTCCTGGAACCCTCTGCATTCTGTGTCCACTTTTCTTTTTTTTGACAGTGCCATTTTGGGAAGGGTGTGTTGACCGATAACTTGTTTAGTAGTGGTGAATGGTGAAGTAAGATTGCCAGTTTATTTTTACTTGGACGCATCACATTGCGAATGTTTACATCCTGTTACTAACTCGTATCAGTGCCGCATGCTGGAGTGAGCGCTTTTACACATTTACTACCCTCTAGCGGCCGGAGGGAGCATTTATTTTTTTTTTTAATCACAATTTTTGATAGAAATGAGCTAGAGACTCGCTTTTTTTTTGGACATACTCAGAAATTTATGCCGGGCCGGATTAAATCATCCAACGGGCCGGGTCCGGCCCGCGGGCCGTATGTTTGACATGCCTGCCCTAGTGGCTCCAGACGTTAACATTCTCTTTATTGCTTCTGGTCCGTCTACATCAGGGGTCACCAAACTCGGTCCTGGAGGGCCGGCATCCAGCACGTTTTAGTTCTCTCCCTGGTGGCACCAACAACCTTTTCAGCAGGTCAATGTTCTTCTTAGGCCTTCTAACGAGCCGTCATCTGATTCAGGTGCGTTAAACCAAGGAGAGAACTAAAACATGCAGGAGGACGGCCCTCGAGGACCGAGTTTGGGGACCCCTGGTCTCCATCAACATTTTGCTGTATTCTGGTTGTTCTTCTCTTCATCACTGTCTTTTAGCAGAAAGCTAAATAATTTTGTCACATTGACAGTTGAACTCATTCTACAATTAGAAACCCTAGAGAACAACATTAGGAGATTGCTGCTTCTAACTTATTTGTTCTTTCTTTTCCAAAACCATGTGCACCAACCATTTAACCAGAGTCAAAAGCTAATTTTTTGCCTAAGATGTGCAAAACTTATAAAAGAGATACATTCTGGTGAAATCAGTATTTCGTAGCTTCAACAACACATTGTTTTGTTATTGTTATCAGAATTGTCTCAGCTTTTTATTCATGAACTTCTCTAACCTAACTGTGTGGTGTGTTTACCACTATTAATAAAACAACACAAAAACAGGAAGAACACAATACATTATTCACAACGTTAACTAGAAACTAGAGCTCATCAAAAATGCAAATTGTGGAATAAAAATCCAAAATGAAAGAACAAAAACAAACTGACCTGCAGACCAGACAAACTTTACTTCACTGTAATTAGTGTAAAACTTTGGTTCTCCTCTTCCTGCTCTGCACACAAATCCTGCTGTGAGAGTCGGTCCATTAATGATGAAGGAGTTCTGCTCAGTACCATTGGTGCTGCCAGGAAGCAGTTCATAGGTGTAGGATGGTCGATAGTTGCGCTTGGATGTATCAGGAACAGTTTTATACCAGAAGAACCTCCATCCTGCTGATTGAAGCTCCAAACCCTCACAGTTCAGAGTCACTGAGGCTCCAGGATTCGGCCATGATGGAGACACAGAGAGGACAGGCTGAGGTTTGGGTGCTGGAGAGAGAGAGATCGTCACAAAAATTATATTTTGAATTATTTGTAGAAACCTTCATCTGACTTTGACACTGCAGAGATCTTCAGCTCTTCTCTGCTGTCATTATTGATGAGTTTATCATTGTGATAGAAAAACACATTGGAGAGAAGATTTTGATTTTTATCTCTGCAGCTCAGAGTAACAGGATCTCCTTCAGTCACAGGATGAACAGGGCTCTCCAGGATAATAGCATAATAATCAGCTGTAAAATATATAATATCACATTTCAGAAGTGATTTTTAGAAAAGGAGGTGACAGCGGAACATCAGTTAAAAAATAATTAAGTATAAGGCTGTTTTTTCTTTTGCCAAGATTTAACACTCAATTTCTAGTCAGATTAAAGAATACCCAAATGTGAATTGTGTAACTTTCTGCACATATAAAGTAGAGAAAAGCTGTAACTATACAAGACTTTTGAAAATGAAAATGATATTTTCATTTTCAAGTTTTGACAGTCATTATTATGGATTCCTAACTAAAAGTAAACAAATTAATGTCAATAATAATAAATTGGTTTCAGTCAACAATGTACTGGGATGAAGAGAGTAAAAAGTTTGATTTTTTCATATACAAAGAGTGTAAGAACTGTGGAGTAAAAATTGTTTATTATGTCTCTTAAAAATTTTATTTAATTCTTTTACTTATTTAACCACATTAGTTTTGTTCAACCTGTTAGAGTATGAAGACTAGAGAGTCTCTGCAGAACCAGTTAGATAAAGTTTCCTGTTGACGTCTCCCTGCAGCAACTGCAGCAGGCTGATAGTGACAATACCTCACCATACATACCACAACAAGGGCCAGTATTTAACAGAAAAGAACAGATAGTTTAGATAGATATAGTGTGATGGAATAAACCCTGAGTCTTAAGAAGTTTCTCTATGGAAAATCACCAGCTCAGAGTTTTAAGAAATTGGTGCACCTGCTGGATGTTCTGGTTTGACAATGTTCTAGTTATCCAAAATTGTTCCATTAGTAAACCTGATTTTTGGAAACTCACATATTTGAACAAGAAGATATTTAACTGACCCTCCAGTGTGGTTACGTGGCTTGTATATTGATCAATTGAAACTGGAATGACTACATTGTGTAACATGAGTTCTATATATTGTGAAGGCTTGCAGCTCCAAATCAGAACTCAGTGCTGTTTGTTCTCCGTCTGCAGACGAAATAAAGCTTTGCTCTTTGCCATTTGCCAGAGTCTCAGCCTGATCTGTTATACAGATTTTTGTCCACAGAACAGTACTAGAAATCATAACCTACCATGTATAGTGATGTTCACTGCATTGCTGAACTCTCCTGATCCAGACTCACACCAGAACACTCCACTAGGAGACCAGTTCATGTTGATGGTGCATGTAGATCCAGTCATTTTCCCCCAGTTGGAGCAGAATGACAGGTGGTCTCTTTCTGTAGACTTCATCACTCTCCACTCAGTAGAGTTTCCTTTACAAGTCAGTGTGACAGATTCAGACCTGAAGTGTTGAACTCTGTCAGGATTCACTGAGAGAGAAGCTGCTGCTGAATCTGAAAAACAAAATACATTTTTAAATATTTTACCTCAACATAAAATTATGTATACAATGTTTTACTTCACATGATTTTCTTCTGTTATAAAGAAAACCAGAACATTTAAACAACTAAATGAAATAAATGCATACCTCATATTTAAACTTTTTTAATAATTGCAATATGCCTTAAACTATTTAGAGAGGCATCTATTCAACCATTCATAAATATATTAATGACGAAGCTATTGGTATATTTCTGATTTCTATACATCATAAATCAGAGGTATAACTTCATCCAGAAAGACTGGAGAGACGAGAACTCAGAACCTTCACTGGTTCCTTCTTGTTGCAAGGAAACAAAGTTGAGCAGTTTGTCATTCTGTCAATCAATCAATCAATCAAACTTTATTTGTATAGCACATTTCAGCAGCAAGGAATTTCAAAGTGCTTTACATCAAATCAAACACACAAAAAATACAATGCAACATAGAATCAACAATAAAAACAATATCAAGTCAGATTCTGTCAATAAATTTGCAATTGATTATGTTTCAAATACAACTCTAAACAAGTGGGTTTTTAGTTGAGATTTAAAGGAAGCCAGTGTTTCAGCTGTTTTACAGTTTTCTGGAAGTTTGTTCCAGATTTTTGGTGCATAGATGCTGAATGCCGCTTTCCTCGTTTGGTTCTGGTTCTGGGGATGCAGAGCAGAACCAGAAGATCTGAGAGTTCTGGAAGGTTGATACAACAGCAGCAGATCTTTAATGTATTGTGGTGCTAAACCATTCAGTGATTTATAAACTAACAACAGTATTTTAAAGTCTATTCTTTGAGCTACAGGGAGCCAGTGGAGAGACTTTAAAACTGGTGTTATGTGCTCTATCTTCCTGGTTTTAGTCAGAACACGAGCAGCAGCATTCTGGATCAGCTGCAGCTGTTTGATTGATTTGTTGGACAGACCTGTGAAGACGCCGTTACAATAATCAATGCAACTGAAGATAAACGCATGGATGAGTTTCTCTAGATCTGGCTGAGACATTAGTCCTTTAATCCTGGAAATGTTCTTCAGGTGATAGAAGGCCGTCTTTGTAACTGTCTTTACGTGGCTCTGAATGTTCAGGTCAGAGTCCATCACTACTCCCAGGTTTCTGATCGCTGGCTTTTAGTTGTAATAACAGAAGCTGTGCACTGACTCTAGATCTATAACTCTAGATCTAAAACTCTAGATCGTTCCTCTTTAGGTCCAAAAATAATAACTTCAGTTTTGTTTTTGTTCAGCTGGAGGAAGTTTTGGCACATCCACACATTTATCTGTTCTAAGCATCTGTTCAGTGATTGGATGGGGTCAAAGGTCACCTGGTGACATCGTAATGTAGAGCTGTGTGTCATCTGCATAGTTATGGTAGCTAATATTATTTCCTGTTATAACCTGAGCCAGTGGGAGCATATAGATATTGAATAAGAGGGGTCCTAGGATTGAACCTTGGGGTACCCCACATGTGACCTTTGACCTCTTTGATGAGAAGTTTCCAATTGAAACAAAGAAATCCCTTTTCTTTATGTAAGATTCAAACCAGTGAAGCACTGGACCGGAGAGTCCGACCCAACTCTCCAGTCGATTCAGTAATATTTCATGGTCCACAGTGTCAAAAGCTGCACTGAGGTCCAACAGAACCAGCACTGTGGTTCTCCCACAGTCCGTATTTATATGGATGTCATTGAACACTTTTACCAGGGCAGTTTCTGTGCTGTGGTGAGACCGGAAACCAGACTGGAAGGAGTCAAAGCAGTTGGTTATCGTTAGGAAGCTATTTAACTGTTTACACACAACTTTTTCAATAACTTTGCTGATGAATGGGAGGTTGGAGGTCGGCCTGTAATTCTGCAGTAGTGATTTGTCTAGATTGTTCTTTTTTATCAGTGGTTTGATTACTGCCGTTTTCAAAGCCTGGGGGAAAACGCCTGATGAGAGTGATGAGTTTACTATTTGGATCAGATCAGTAGCAACAACAGGCAGAACTTTCTTAAAGAAATGTGAGGGTAGGACATCCAGACAGCAAGAACTGGAGCTTAATTGACTTATAATTTCCTCCAGGGTTTTATAATCAAGTAGTTGAAATTGGGTCATTTTTCCTGTATTTGTTTTGTTTGGGCACAGTGTTGGTACTGACTTTATAGTGGATGTGTAGATTAATCCTCTAATTTTTTGAATTTTCTCTGAAAAGAAACTGGAAAACTGGTTGCAGGCAGCAATAGACTGAAATTCAGGTGGTAACGTGAGAGGAGGATTTGTGAGCCTGTCAACTGTTGCTAATAAAGCTCGAGCATTGTTAATGTTTTTGTTTATGACATCTGCAAAGAAGGCCTGTCTTGCATGTTTGAGTGTTAAATGATAGTAACGTAGTTTTTCTTTATAGATGTCATAATGAACGTGAAGTTGAGTTTTACGCCATTTTCGTTCTGCCCTACGGCGGAGTTGTCTTGCAGATCTGTTTGTGCATTTCTCCATGGAGATTTCTTCTTACCAGACCCAACCTTCATTTTAATTGGGGCAATGGAATCAATGATATCTGAAACTTTAGACTGAAAATCATTTACCAACTTATCTACGTCATTACAGCTTAAGGGTGAGGAAGAAGAGTAGATTTGATGAAATGTTTCGGCTGTGCTTTCAGTGAGAGAACGTTTTGTGATGGTTGCTGTTTGTCCAAGTGGATTAAAGGATAAAGAACTTTCAAAGATAACAGGAAGTGATGCGACAGGGCGACATCAGTTACAGAGACATTGGAAATATTCACACCCTTACTGATAACCAGGTCCAGTGTGTGTCCTTGAGTGTGTGTTGCTTGTTTGACATGTTGTGTTAGACCAAAAGTCTAGGATATTAGAGAGCTTTTTAGCCCCTCTGTCTTGGGGGTTGTCAACATGAACGTTAAAATCACCAACAACTATTAAACATTCATAATTAATACATACGAGAGATAGAAGTTCATTCAACTCAGTAAAGAAATTTCCACATATGTTGGAGTTTTGTATAAAGTTAGTGTTAAAGTCCGTTTGAGGCCTTTAATCTCAATTCCTAGATACTCAAAAGAGGTGAAGTGACCCAAAGAAATTTTACTACTATTTACTGTATTCTTAAATATTGAAGCCACGCCTCCTCCTTTTTTATGTTTTCTATTCTCACTGAAGAAATTGTAGTTAGGAGGCGCAGATTCAATTAGTACGATTGGTTCATTATTGTCATTCAACCATGTTTCTGTCAGAAACATAACATCGATATTATGCTCAGTGATGAAATCATTGATTAATAGAGCTTTTGCACAGAGAGATCTGGTATTTAAAAGAGCTAGTTTTAGTGACTTGGAGGCTAGAAGTTCTTGAGTCTGAGGTTCCTTTAGGCAGGGGAACCGTCTGAGGTTTGAATTAGGTCTGCTGTATTTTATGTTTCTGTTTTTTGTAACTTTTCTTGTAGTGATCCGGACAGGTAATGTCCTGTTTTGCAGTGCCGGGGGGCCAGACACATTCTGGGGGAAGACGGATATAAAATTAATATCTGAACCCCGGCCTCAGACCTCAGAAACGCAGAGTGATGGATCCTCTGGGAAATCAGAGGCAGGTGGCTTAAATGTAGTGAGGTCTGTAGCATGAGTGCTAAGGAGAGACGTCCCAAGTAGAACCTGTTGATTCATTCCGTCTGTAAAATTGAGAAACTCTGGTCCAGAAGACATTTCTCCAAAGGTGTCTTGTGAATCCTGTGAATCCTGTGAATGAGTGGATGAGCAGGGAGGGGGCGGAGGAGGAAGGGAACCAGTGGCTCCGTCTCCAGTCGATGTTGTATCAGCTTGTTTTGGCTCCTGATACGCAGAGGGTGCCATCCTAATCAGACGTCCTCGAGCCTGTTCTTCTGAAGCGATGATGACGTTGCTGTCCTTGTTGATAAAATAATAATGGTTTGCAGTGAGTAGCTTTATCCCATGTTTATTAAGATTGCGTCCGCCTCTTCCAAAAAGGTGAAAGCGCTGCCAGTAGATCCAGAGGTTATTGATGAAGGTCACTGAGCTGGTAGAGCAGGTTTTAATCAGCCATTTGTTTATCATGCCCAGCCTGGAGTGTTTTTCGTCTCCCTATTGAGGTGATGGAATTGGACCACTAAGAAATAACTTCATTTTTAATTTTCCCATAGTGTTCAGAAGAATATTAAAGTCCTTTTTCAGAATCTCAGATTTCTGCTTCGCCAGATCGTTGGCTCCAACATGCACAACTAAACACTCAATATCTGGCTGATCAGCGGTTAGAGAGAGAACTTTGCGAGTTAAATCAGACACAGTGTCACCAGGAAAAGAAATCACTCTGGTTTTCTTGGGATTGCAGACGTGACTGATTCCATTTACTGCTTCATCTCCAACAATAAGCACTTTTGGCATACCTTTCGTTTTCCTGGTGGTCGCTTTGTCCTTTAGGGTCTTGGGGGGTGGATGTGTTGGTCTTGCCTCATTGTTGATGTTTGATGGTGAGGTTTCACTCAGAGGCTCAGGCTGGAGTGCAGAAAATCTGTTTTTCAGTGGGATTCCCACAGTGTCAGAATGTTTTGAGGTTTGGGCTGGTCCCTCTGTCCTTGGGAGCGGAGTCGGTGGGGCTGTTTTGGTTGCAGCTGCTTGTTTGTTTTTCTTCGGTGGAGCAGGTGTTGAAGTTGAGGGTGGGTTTCGGCTCAGAGCCGGCCACTCCGATTTGTCCAGGTGAGGGGTTCTCCCTGTCAGTCGTCTCATCGGATCCGCAGTGTGAGACTTTTGCTTCGGCTTGGCACCCAGAGCATTCCAGGGTGGGCTGCTTGATGCGAGGCGTACGACCTCTCCGTCGTTTTGAGGAAGAGTTGTCTCATTTACACAGTTAGCGTTGATTTCAAAGTTCACCTCCAGCAGTTTGATCTTCATTTCTATAGACTGAAGTCTTTGTATAATACTGCTGAGGTCTCTGGGGTCGGCCGGAGGCATTTTGTCCTGGTTCAACTTGGAGATGAAGAAAAGTAAGGTAAAAAATAAAAGCAAGAAAATCCCTCAGTCCTTTAGGTTTGAAGTAATCCAGTTATGATGTCAAAAAAGTAACATATAACTATAAAAACTGTTACTTTAAAAGTAACTAAGGCAAAGTTATCAGTAAGGACAAGAGAGAGCAGGATAAGCTGTTCCTCCTTCAGCTGCCAAAGCAATCAGTCTCTTCAATCTAGATATCTATCCACAGCGTTAAGCTCATGAACTGTAGTTGTGCATATCAGAAACTGAACATCAGAATTATATAATTAAATACTGCAATTTTTACATAACATTTGATTAAAGTTAGACCATTGAGAGAGAAACAAACTGACCTGCAGACCAGACAAACTTTACTTCACTGTAATGAGTGTAAAACTTTGGTTCTCCTCTTCCTGCTCTGCACACAAATCCTGCTGTGAGAGTCGGTCCATTAATGATGAAGGAGTTCTGCTCAGTACCATTGGTGCTGCCAGGAAGCAGCTCATAGGTGTAGGATGGTCGATAGTTTCGCTTGGACAAATCAGGAACAGTTTTATACCAGAAGAACCTCCATCCTGCTGATTGAAGCTCCAAACCCTCACAGTTCAGAGTCACTGAGGCTCCAGGATTCGGCCATGATGGAGACACAGAGAGGACAGGCTGAGGTTTGGGTGCTGGAGAGAGAGAGATCATCACAAAAATTATATTTTGAATTAAATTTCTAGTGTTGCAGTAACACTTTCCTCTGATGGCTGAGATGATGATGATGAGCGCCTTGACTGAATTATGAATACATTTCATGTAACTGTTCACACCAGTCACTGATTTTTAATAACTTGTCATGTGAATGAACTTAGCATAGCAGAATATGGACAAAGATTTGTTAACATTTGTCATGGAAATGCAGCTACTGATTGCAACCTGCAGTAAAAGTTGATTATCAGTTTTTGATATGTGTGTAAATATAAACATACTTTCACACAGATAGAAATATTTCATTAAATATTGATATTTGCTAGTAAAATCCCAGTAAACATAATTCATACATGGTGAACTCACAGATCACTGTTAATGTGACGACTCCCCACTTTGTGAAGGTGAAACTGTCTCTTCTTCCTCTGCAGCTATAATTTCTTCTGCTATTAACAGTGATCATGATTTCACTGGATGTTGGAGAGTTTTTATTGGTTGGTTTCCATTCATACGTCCACTGAGATCCTCCATCATCCTGGATCTCACATCTCAGAGTGACTCTCTCTCCTCTGTAGATTTGGGCCCAATTGGGTTGTTGGATCACAGTTGGTGTAATGGGAACTGTTCACATAAGTAACAGAGAGCAGAAATTTACATTCACCAAATAAAGAGACACATTCACATTATTTACCAACGTCTGAAATCAAATCAGAACAAACTTCTCTATTTTTTTCCCCACCAGGGGGTCCTTGTTCTGGGCTCTAGTGTCCCTTATACAACAGTAGGCTGACAGGAAAGGGAGAAGGAGAGGAGGGAAGACATGTGGCAAATGTTGTGGGTACCGGGAATCGAACCCTCAACGGCCGCATCGAGGACTGGGGGCCTCCAGGTGTGGGGCGTGCTACTCTCTACGCCACCGGAGCACGCCCCAACTTCTCTTATTTTAAGTTAGTTACAATTAACAAAAATTATTTCTATTTCCTAAATGCACGAAAAGTTTGCAAAAAGTTAAAACATTTTTGAAAAGCTTCTGGCTTTCCAATTATGTCAAACAATAAAACAATGAGTTTCAGGTGTGACTTCAATTAACTCAAATGTGTCATAAACCTGTCAGAAGTTTGTGGAAGGAAACTAAAAAGTTTTGACCCAAGTCAGAAAGTTTAAAAGACAATTATCCATAATACTGAAAAAAAGTAAATACATTTCTTAATTTAAAAATAACTACAAAAAACATCTCAAATGTACTCACTATTTTATTTTTTATTCATTTATCTTTTCTCATTTGGCAAATATAAATAATTTTGGTTGTTCTAATTTGCCTAAAATAAGAAAATGTTGATTTAACTTCAAACACTGAGAAAACAATTTTAATAACTTTTGATCCAGTGAATATCTGTCTTCAACTGTAGGTGTCTCATAGCTCTCATTATTACAAAATAAAATGATCACTGGTAGAGAAAGATAAAGCAAAACATAACAGTATTAGACATTTAACATGAACTTCCTATAAATTATTGTCACACAGTCAGAATGTTGTTCTGTACATTATATAATCACATTTGTACAGTTTTTCCATCAAACAGACACGTTGCTGCAGTAAATCCTCCTACATCAATATTAACATAGAAATTCATGATGTGGTTTAAAAATCTGACACAACATGAACAGAAACAAATTTTCTGCTTTCAGGCGTCATTAGATGGAGTTACAGATGATGATCATCAAACTGGAGTCGTAATATTTTTAACACCACTGATGAACAAAGAAACATTAAAGATGTTTCATTTCACAATAAAAACAAGTTTACCTGTTTTCTGAATAGTGACATTATTGCTGGTTCCAGTATAGAAAACTGGATTTCCTCTTCCTCCTCTGCAGCTGTAAACTCCTCCCTCTGTGATGATGAAGACTCTGTTTGGATCATTGTTTCCTCTGAACCGAGCAGCAGAATATTGTTGATCATTTCTGAACCAGTAAAACTTCCAGCCAACACCGATGTCCACAGAGCAGGTCAGTGTTATGCTGCCCCCTGCTGGTATGATGTCATCACTTGCTGTCAGTGAGGCTTTGGGTTCATTTGCTGGTTGAAACAAACAGAAAACAAGACAATCTTTAGAAAGTGGCTTGTTTGAGGAAACAATCTGTTCAGATCAATCAAACTTTAACTTCTGAGTCATTTATGCTGTTTGATGCTTAAAGCTTCCTGGACAAGTTATTGTTGAAAATTAGAATTTGCTCCCAATCAATTTACCTGATAAAAAAAGTTTAAGAACTAGTCTTTCAAAAACAAGTATTTGAAAGTGTGAATAGCACCGACTGAACGACTTCCTTTACTTCCTCTGCTAAAACTACAGACAGAGAACATTTTTAAAACAACGCAGAAAATCAACATCATCGTTCAAAACCTCTCCTTCTGTTCGCTGATTGGCCCGGTAGAAATTTTACCAGAGAAAATCCAAGTCAATGGGAGAAATCCCAGACAGAGAACTGAAGAGAGATTAGAACTGAGCAGAACTGCATAGGAAGGCAATGGACAGGTTAAGATAAAATAGTCTGAAACTGTTACAAATTATTTCTGATTTACCATTTAACATGAGAACTAATGCAAATGTGAGGAGTTTTGCATCCAAAAATGTTGTCTGGTGTTCTACGATTGTGTGAATGAGGATGTTTCTGTCAGACTTACAGTTCACTGTCAGTGGAAAGGGAAAGCTCCAGTCTGTTGTCTGATAGCCATTACTAGCCC